>NC_091118.1:92942990-93246115 GCF_040183065.1 Periplaneta americana | reverse complement strand
CTATTGTTCCAAAGGTCCACAGTCTAGGAAAAAAGTCTTGAAATTTCTATAAAACGTAACTTTCGAGGCAATAAATATCATACATAATTATGGAATATTTAAAAGACAACTTGAGTTAACAGATTAAAATATTGAGTTTCATTCTGAAACTAAAGAAACATGTGGTAATAATATAATTATTACAATTATCCCTAAGTTGATATCCGCTTATATTTTTTATTACGGAGGAAGAGTGACGCGTTTTAGAAGAGACAGTTCAAATACTGACACCCTTTAACACAATCCTGTCTGGGGAAGAATATTAATAAAGTATTTTGGACAGTAAACTTTAACCCATTGATACCACACGTTTCTTTTGTTCCATTCGGAAACTCCCTTAATATATTTTATGTTAAACTAAACCGATTAGAATAATAATTGGCAAAAACTGTTTGTGAATAAACGAGTGTTTCCAGGAAAATTATAAATGTTTACATTATCTACTGAAAAGCTTTACTTCTGCGTTAGTTTTCAGTTAATTTTAATGTTATTAATTTGATCAATGACATAAAACTAATACGCCTTTCCACATATACTATGAATTTCAAAATTAGAAAAAAAAAAATATCTCAGCTAACATAGTACTTCAGGCAAAACAAGAAAAAAAGAAGAGCCGAAGAAAAAGAGAGAGAGAGAGAGGTAAATAAAAAAGAGAAAATAAACAACGAAAAATTACATACTTATTCTAAAAGATACGCGGACGTCAGCGGACTCCAATCACTACCTGATCCGATTAAAGGAGTGCTCAGCGGAAAATGTATGTCTGCGCCACAGCACATATACAACCTGCGCGGCATCAATCGGAGGTAACCGGAGGTCTCCGATTGAAAGCGCACAAACAACCGCTCCGGAGAAAACCTAATCATAAGCAGCACTAGGGCACTATGATCCAACACCTCGACATTTTAAGATCTACTGCTCTAACTCTCAAGCTAGGCGCATTTCCAAACCCACACCGGCTGAATGCACTAAGGTTCGCTGCGTCTCCAGGTTTCGAGCAGACAACCCCAATCCTCCCTAGGCCAGTCCCCTCCGTGCGTCGCCAGTCGGTGTTCGAGGAATGCTATGGATTGATGACGAAATGGAGAAATGTTGACGGAATGATGTAGATGTCTAATATGGGGAAACGAGAGAACGCCAAGAAAAACCCCAACTGCGACTACGTCCACCACAAATGCTACTATGAATTTTCGAACCCGGACCGCCTGCGTGGCAGGCTGAAGGTCTGAGCATTCAGCCACCGCAAGAGACATTTTCAGTCAGTACTTAGTAATATAGCCTACTAACAAATTTAGTCTTCACACATTGAATTTGACTACAAATAACAAAATTAACATGATTAATTCCATGCAAAAAGCACTTAGACCAGCTGACATAAAGACAAGGCGTTCCAATTTGTGTAACAAGCTAGTGACTATTAATTCTTTCAATGTTCTGTGGGGGTTTCAGATAATTCGAGTGTGATGTTGAAAAGTTCGTAATTTTTATTTGTTATTTAACGATGCTGCACCTATTGTGGATTTCTCTAGAATCAAATAAATTGATGCTCAAGATACGGTATTACGGACAGATGAGCCTGATCGGCATATCATTGTCTGGTATTTGCCTTATGATTTAAAAAACCTGGAACAAATCGAACCAGATAATTAGTACAAAATGGGATACCAATCCACACCCAAACGCAATACTGGAGTACGAGTCCCGCTCGGCACTCCTAGACCACGCCTGTGGCTTGGTGATTTGTTGGCGTGTAGTCGTGATTGAGAATATTATATTTATTAGGTTTGTTAACATTAAGGGGAGAGAGTGGTCAATTTTTAAATTTACCTAATTGATGCATAATTTTCATTTTTTGTTTGTAGATTTATCATTGCTGGAGGAATATAAATTCGAGATTAATTTAAACAAAGCAGGGGCCCAATGTTTTAAAAAAATTCCAGGATATAATAATTTACTAAAATGGATAGATCTAAACCGTTTTCAAAAATAATTTTAAAATGTCTATGGTTTTTACTCCTAAAATCACTTTATTTATAATGCCTGTAGCAGAATTTAGGCAATTAGGCTACTTTAAACATTTTAAGATGAACAATTACATTTTAAAAACGAATTTTAGAAATATGGAGGCCCATTTTCTAACTCAATAAAATAATAAATTTCTATCACAGAGAGAAGTTTCCTATTAGCCTAAGGAATGTGCGTACAAAATGTCATGTCTGTAGCATTAATAGTTCCGAAGATATGTAGCTTTCTTTGTGGAATGAAGTAAACAAAGTTATGCGAAATTGCAATCAAAGTTTAGTGTCATTTAACAAACCCTGTGCACCGGATCTTTAACATGTCATAGTAGCCGTAAAGGCCATGAATACGCGTTGAATTTGATCTATTTTATTTCTCACATATCATAGAATATTTTAAAGAAAAAATGGTAATCTACTGGTTTTCCAATATATTTAACCATCCTCTCCCCTTAAATGTTTAATATCTATAGAGCCAGATAGTGTTACAACTGTGAAGTATCAACTCATAGCATAGTCTAGTTAAAGTATTGTTGTTATAAGAATAACGGTTGTCTGGGTTACACATCTGAATATATAGAACTATTGACTAATTCAAATAATTAGCAGCTATATCATTTAGTGCAATGAAATCCACTAAAGAGAAATAGGTGAACGTGATATACGATGCGGATTCTTCTCCTTAAAGGATTGAGGATTGTCTGAAAAGGTCAAGTCCCAGGGAACCGTATAACCTGAAAATGATGTTATATGGGATGGGTTCATTCTTACGTCACCCCAGCCACCACTTTCGCTTTCGATTCCTACAACATATTTCCATGTGAAAAGGATGCACACAAAGTAATGGCTTATGTAACAAGAATAAAAAAGGAGAAATACATAAAGATGAACAACTTACATAAAACGGGTCTTCTCTTTCTCGATCTCCCGTTGTAACGGTGCATGACATTGACTTACAATCGGCCAATGGCGTTAAAGGTTATATTGTAGCCAATGAACGTTTTCCTAATGACTTCTTGTGTTGCAACACACAAGATCTTCTCCACCCACTTCTCGACATTTCAAAAAGTTGATTGTAATTAAGGCTAAACCCATCTTTATAAAAAAATATAAAGGTTTGTTGTATTTTTGTCCTTCAGCGTCTTCCTTCTCGAGTGAAAGTAGGTAGACACAATGATGATGCCATCTCGGCGTCTATAAAGACCGATGCATCTTCAGTCACGGTTTATTTGATCCTCAATCACTCAGGCATTACTCTTCAGATCTTTGTCGGTTCTGGACTGGTTTGCTATATCCTTCCTGTTAACGTACCTATAATCCTCAACATTTTTACATTTCTCGCGGAAAAATTTGGGTTATGCGTCTCTGAATTTATGGTGAAGTCCTACTTTCTATGAAGCACATACAAGAAAACAACATAAAATAATACGTACATAAAGTTTTATGGCATTAAAGATGAGACTTTAGGTTGGTTTATATCTTGCTTATCAAGTAGAATATAGTCACAAAGTTTTTCACTAAGAATTTATTTATTTTAGTAGGTTATTTTACGACGTTTTATCAACATCTTAGGTTATGTAGCGTCTGAATGAGATGAAGGTGATAATGCCGGTGAAATGAGTCCAGGGTCCAACACCGAAAATTACCCAGCATTTGCTCATATTGGGTTGAGGGAAAACCTCGGAGAAAACCTCAACCAGGTAACTTGCCCGGACCGGGAATCGAACCCGGGCTAGACACGCTAACCGTTACTCCACAGGTGTGGACTTCACTAAGAATATTAAAGAATATTAAACATGGAGTTTCCCAGGGATCAATTTTAGATCCATTATAGGTATTGTTTTTAGTTTATTTCAATGATTTAGCCTCAACCATAAACATTTTATCCCAGGTAATCTTATTTTTAAAAGACCGGGTCTTTCCCGGGGATAAAAGGCGGTCAGAGCGTGGTGCCGACCACACCACCTGATTCTAGTGCCGAGGTCATGGAAAGCATGGGGATCTACCTCCATGGCCCCCAAGTGCCTTCATGGCATATTACGAGGATACCTTTACCTTTTTTACAAGTGTAATTATTTCAAGTAAACAATATCACTTTATCAACACTTGTAATACAGTGTAAGAAAATTTCGCTGGGTAAAATAAAAAGACATGAACAATTTTTTAATGGAATACAGTGTTAAATCTAATAAATGAATGTTTTAATGCAAACAAACTAGCACTTAGTGTTGATAAAACTAGTTTAATAAAATTTAGTGCACATAATTGTGCTCAGCTTTCCTACGGGATTGATCTCATATCTATAAGCACAAAGATCCTTGGTTTGAGATGGAATAATCACTTGAACTGGAAAACATACATAGAATACATTACTCATAGAAAAAGAGAATTTAGCTCTGCCTTTATGCATTAATATACTTATCTTCTATTGGCAATATAAACATCCTTAAATTGGCAAACTTTGCATATTTTCATAGTGTAATATAATATGTATTAATGTGCTGGGAAAACTTTTATTTTACGAAAGAAAACCTAAGAATAATGACAGGTGTACATAAATGGACATTATGTAAAATATTTTCCTAATTTTAAAAATATTAATCTCAGCTTGTGAATACATTCTTTCCTGATGATGTTTTACGTTAATAGCTGAGACAGTACATTTATTACAATCAGAACATTCATCATTTTAATGCAAGACACAAATCAGATTTATATCTAGCCTCTGTTATCGGAAAAAAATTATCACTATTCAAGTATGGTAATCTTCACTTCACTAATTATCTTAAAGCTTTGAAGGGTCAAGAGAAAAAGTTCATAAATGTGTTTTACTAATGGCGGGTACTTGACTATTCGTCATTCACCCGTATGAAGCCAATTTCTTAGATCAATTTACCGACGTAATCGTTGCCCAGGGTGCGTCATTGGAGGCATGCGCTACACCTGTGATGAAATGATGATGGAGAGTTTTTGGGATGTCACAGGGGAACCGGAGCCTCCGGAGAAAACCCCTGTGTTACCTGGACCATGGACTTGCCCAACATAAGTTACAAATAGGGGGTATTATGAGTCCAACGCTCTAGCCACTGGGCCACCGTGGCGGCTAATTCATAACATAATTAACAATACTCATATCTTTTACTCAACTGATAAATTATTTTTGCTTGTGAACTGAATTACTTTGCTTACTATGTATTATACATTTTTGTACAATTTTTTTACTTGTTCCACTTTTCGAAGCTACAGTGCTGATGTAAGGTCTATGGAATGCAATAAATTAAATGAAAGATGAAATGAAAAATTAAGTAAGACTAATGTTGAATTTAATGAAAAAATTTGGCACGTTATTAAGTGGCCAACAGGCTTGGAGCTTACATTTAAGTTTTTCTTAGCCCCAAATTGTCTTGGAAGGACGCGTTTTTGCGTAACTTTTAAAAATTAACAATGATAATGAATCAATGATGTTTGTTCACGCTTTCATAAGTGTTATTTTGTTTATGTATGAATAAAGTTAGTACCGTAAACTGGGATTACTTTGAATACAGAGGAAACTTTGAAAATTTTTCCAGAAAATCATATTTAGGTTTCTACATTTGTTATAGATGCAAGTAAATTTGGTATGAGAATGATTTTTATCATAATTTACCTCCATCTATAACAAGACGTGCGGGATGTAGAAACCTAAATACTGTATGATTTTCTGAAAAAATGTTCAAAGTTTCCTCTGTGTTCAAAATAACAAAGTTTCCTCTATGTTCAAAGTAACCCCAGTTTACGGTAGTAGAAGAAAACGTTTAAAAACAAACATTACTATAAAATAAATTCATAATAATACAATGAATTTTCCAATCAATTAAGTCATAATCCATCTGAAGACAAAAAATATATGAGGTTCATAAATATCATTAACATTAAACCCCCGGCTAAGAGCGTTGCTCATACGAGGGTAAATTAATTTAATTTAATTTAATTTTGTTGTTTTAATATTTTAATATGTCCAGCATTGTTTCATCTATATAACAGTTTTTCAATGGTTATCTTTACGTAGTTTTTCAATGTAATTTAATGTATTTAATAAGTATTTTTGTAATAAATGATGCTAATTCATTTATTGATTCACTGATTACACGGGATTTAATATACGTATAAAACTTGAATGAAAACTTGAAGTGACTTTCATAGATAATAGACTGATAAGGACAAAACAGTTACTAATGAATTTACAGAAATAGAATGGGGATCATTTTAACTATCTGGAGCAAAAGAAAGTACGTAAAGAGATAATAAAAATAAGAAATAAAATACTTATATAACATTTAAAGAAAGTGAGAGCACTGCTTTAATTGAAATAAACAAAGAAACAAAGATTTAAAGTAGCTTTGTGATTACACATCAATTAGAAAGACTACCAGAACATAATAAGATCAAAAGAATGTGACCTCAAAATTAGCAATGGGTTGTAAATCTGAATGTGAAGTAACTGTGTATTTCCCAAGAAGCAATAGAACTTCTGATTTTGATTTGAGTCTGAAAGGCGTGTTGGGCTTTATCCATGAACAAATAAATTATGTAAATGATTATGGTCCTATTTTCCGGCCATATCATGTAAGTCTTTGATCATGACCCTTTATAATTCAGACCTGAATCAAATTGCTTATTAGTTACTGCCACGCCACTATTGCATCACTACTGTTGCATATTTATCAATATTGCAATATCAGAGATGCAAAACATTTTGTGCAATTTAAATGTGTCGTTTAAAGAAGACCTAGGGTCAGTGTCACCAACAGATGTTACAATTTAACATCTTGTTGTGCTGACTTAAGGGGTTAGGTACAGCTTACAGCAGTAAAATGTTTGGAAATATTCAACATTTTTTTCCTCCATTACTGTACCTTTACAATAATGAAAATTGGTATGTATAAAACACTGTCCTTCTGCTATATGCGAAAAATATTTTTACATTAAAAATTATTTATATATATATGTATATATATATTTTTTCAAAATTCAAAATGTTGTCAGTCCAATGTGCGTGATGAAGCGTTTCCTCCATAACTCAAAAACTTGTTAACTTTTTCATGTTCTCTCTCTTTTATTTTATTGCTGAAACTCATGTTTATAATATCATGCTCTTTCAACTACATTCTTAATAAATAATATTCTTTTATTTTGTGTAATAGAAAATACTGATATTTGACAATTATTTTAAAAATAATTTATTTTCTATCGGACAATCTATCAAAGGTAGAGAAGTGATCTTGCATCATATTGTATATATGACATGCATAAATACACACAAAAAATTTCATCACATAATGTTGGCTAGTTTTTTAGTTATGTGGGAAACGCATCACATTGCACAGTGAACTAAATTTTGAAAAAAGAATGTAAATAATTGTTTTAAGTTGTAAAAATATTTTTTTCATATAGCAGAAGGACAGTGTTTTACACATACAAATTTTCATTATTGTACAAGATACAGTAATGGAGGAAAAATTTTTGAACATTTCAAAAATTTTATTGTTTGAAGCTCTACCTAACCCCTTAATAGTAAATAAAAAGAACAAATTTCATTAACAATTGTTAAACTGTTTGTTAAGATAATATTGTACCGGTATCGGAATTTCCTCTGTTAAAAAAAATCTTGAAACCTAAAACATGGCTGATGTAAATTATACTGTATGCAGACTTGCTATGTTTAAATCTTTAAATATGTGCGATCAAGAAAGAGGATTAATGATTTCGAAAATCTACCTCAGGATGAATATTTACTGAGGTACAGAATATAGAAAACAGTTGTTAAGAAGATAGTAAACGAAATTCTCCAGAAGATTAGAATACACAACGGAGAGAAATATTTCTACCTCTCTCATGGTACAGGTATTAATTACACTACAATTTTACGCCACTCTTCCTTTTCAGTCACTAACAGAGAATAATGTTGGAATATTAAAGCAACTGTAACTAACCATCAAAAAGTTTATAATGCCATAGCAAGATATGTAAAGTCTCCGTCCATTGAAAAGTGGCAAAATGTAACGTTGCTTAGAAGTTCTTTCCTGCAATAATCTCCCCATAGCAACAGAATTCATTCATAATCCGCAGTTTCGCACCCATACGTCCTCCTTGACTTTGATTTTCACATCATCTGTTTTCTTGCATTCCACGGTATCTCTATTATTTGGTTACCAATTCCACTAACAAAGAGAGATCCTTATATTACACTAGTTCTGTCTTTGTGAAGCGGGTGAACACGTTCAGAAAAGCTTTGCTTCCGGCATGGCCTTCCCGATTCACACTATTCTCTATTTTCGCGAGAGTTCCCACTATCCAACTAACATCTATCTGGAAACCGTCGGTGGAACCCAAATGTACGAAATATTGTTAAAAAAAACTGTGTTAAAAACTGTGTTAAAAACTGCTTGTTAGTGCATTTTTAACATTTGTTGGTGAAAAGGCCCCTGGTGTATTTTTGAGACTTCTATTGTACCAGCAAAGGCATATCCTAATGTTTATATTTGTACAATGTACAGAACTAAACATATTCCTTTTCTAATTGGAGAAGCTATAACCAATATTATTTTAGATAGATTAAGAACTGAGAGATTTATATGCGATATAAAATAAATATTATTGGATAACTTCAGTGCATTTATTTCCTGACACTGATTAATAAATGTACTGTACTTGCAAGTAATTTATTAATGAAATAGAATAACTATGTGAGTTAAATGTATCAGTAGGCTTTTTATTGTCTTCGATAAGACAAAAATATTCTTATTTATCTATGGATATTCTATGAACAATCACTATTAAAGAAAAGCTTAAAATCGTTATTACTCATAGCGCTTGTTACCAAATAGTTCCAGGAAAAGATTAGTGCACACATTTTAGCAACGTTCGCAAAAGATTAGATATTCTTCTCTCCTGCTCGCCTATAATAATTTATGTATAGACTGTTCTCTTAAAGTTAAACGTGTTTTGTTCAATTTCAGTATTTATTACATAATTCATTTGGAAAGTGTCCACATAAAATATTATACTCCTTACTTGAAAAGTAACTCATGAATGGCCTAGACATAAATAATATGATGGGGTTGTTCAGACTGGTTTTATACCGGACAATGTTTATCTTGAAATTTTTATATATGAATCAGTGCCAAGTAAACTGTATTAATTGTATTTTCTTGTTTTTGCTGTTTGATTCAAGGTAACACTATTGTTAGTTACAAAAATATCTGAAGACTTATTTCAACAAAATGTGGGTACTAAAAGCATATCTACATAAATCACTTGAACGTATGTAGTCTACCTAAGCTTTTGGAATGGTTTTGTCCATAGATATTTCTTAATTCAGATGTATTAGCACCCTTCCCTCCTTACTCACCTATCGTTAACAATTTAGAAATATATTTTGATAACGAATTAAGTTGGAATTCCAAGAAAAAGCACACTTGTAAAAAAAAGTCTGCTCTTCCATTCACTCGTTAAGCCGGTTCAAGCATTTCTTTCTCGCGCCACTGAAATAAACACTTTTTTAAGTAGTTCATAAACTACAAAACTTATACCGAGCCTATTTTCGTTAATCTTATTTTTTATTTGTCGCCCGTGTTCTGCTCGAAGGTGGCATTCAACTCATATTACCTTCTCCTCACCGAACAAAGTTGTGACAACTCATTCTTGCACAGTATTACGAAAAGTTGACATCAGGGTGTCATTGTCGAGAAAAACCGCTGGCGTTCGCTTTGTCCACCACAAATTCCTTCATGTTCCCTTATCCAAATTTCATCCTGATAACCAGTCGATAAATAAAGATTCAGCAATGTAACTTTGAATCGATATTATGTAGGCCTAAGTATTGCCCAGTCAACACGTGAATAACAGCTCCAAACAGATATTGTTCACAGTACTCTTTGCAATTCTTGTCTTTCTCTTCTCCATATTCTACAAGTATTCTACGTATTACTGCACTTTGTTTAAATGACTTATTTCAGCAATTTTCCCGGAACTTTAGACGTGTACTTATATCTTACCAAAAACAGAACACGTACCAAAGGCCCCGAAGAGTTTCCTGCTCTTCTTTCCACAGTAAAGCACTATCATCGAGGTGCAGCATGTCACGACGGTATTACCGCTGCATCACGTGGGTTTAATTGCGGTTTATAACAGAGCATGCTTCCTGTCACGTCAAGCTATAATGTGCGTGTGAAGTTACAATAATAACTTAATTTGCTCTCAGGGTAAAGCAAAATGTGGGATAATTTTATCGCTATAAAATCACTACAGTATGTGTGAATTTCGTGTTTAATTACAATTTATGTTTTTTTTATTTAACGACGATGCAACTGCCGAGGTTATATCAGCATCGTCGGTGTGCCGGAATTTTGTCCCGCAGGAGTTCTTTTACACGCCAGTAATTCTACTGACATTAGCCTGTCGAATTTAAACACGTTTAAATGCTATCGACTGGCCCGGGATCGAACCCGCAACCTTAGGCATAGAAGGCCAGCGCTATACCAACTGCGCCAACCAGGCTGACCAAAGTGAGGATGATTGTGGAGTACGGTGGAATAGCTAATGATAATAATGGTGAAGGGGAACGGGAAAACTTCGTGTTCTGGACAGAGATAGAACCCGGGTCGCTACGGTGGAAGACAGAGAGACTAACCACTGGACTACAAACGAGGGCAGAGAATTATTTTAAAAATGGATTATTTTATTTTTTATTTCATTATCTGCCTTAATAAATTGTACCAGAACAATGGAAGGAGTCCATAATCGTACCTATCTTTAAGGAGGGGGACAAGACTAACTGTAGTAACTTTCGAGGAATATCACTTTTGTTGTCGTCGTACAAAATTTTGTCCATATTCTTTTGAGAAGATTAACTCCATATATAGATGGCATTATTGGGGATCATCAGTGTGGTTTTAGGAGCAATAGATCAACTATTGATCAGATATTTTTTATTCGACAAATAATGGAGAAAAAATGGGAGTATAAGGGTAGAGTGCATCAGTTATTCATAGATTTCAAAAAGGCATATGAATCGGTTAAGAGAGAAGTTTTATATGATATTCTTATTGAATTTGGTATTCCCAAGAAACTAGTTCGATTAATTAAAATGTGTCTGAGTGAAACGTACAGCACAGTCCGTATAGGTCAGTTTCTGTCAGATGCATTTCCAATTCACTGTGGGCTAAAGCAAGGGCATGTACTATCACCTTTACTTTTTAACTTTGCTCTAGAAGTCTAGAGTGTGCTATTAGGAAAGTCCAGGATAACAGAGAGGGTTTGGAATTGAACGGGTTACATCAGCTGCTTGTCTATGCGGATGACGTGAATATGTTAGGAGAAAATCCACAAACGATTAGAGAAAATACGGGAATTTTACTTGAAGCAAGTAAAGAAATAGGTTTGGAAGTAAATCCCGAAAAGACGAGAATGTTGTACGAAATGGAAATATAAAAATTGGAAATTTATCCTTTGAAGAGGTGGAAAAATTCAAACACTTGGGAGCAACTGTAACAAATATAAATGATACTCGGGAGGAAATTAAACACAGAATAAATATGGGAAATACCTGTTATTATTCGGTTGAGAAGCTTTTATTATCCAGTCTGGTTGTCAAAAAATCTGAAAGTTAGAATTTATAAAACAGTTATATTACCGGTTGTTCTGTATGGTTGTGAAACTTGGACTCCCATTTTGAGAGAGGAACATGGGATAAGGGTGTTTGAGAATAAGGTAGGTAGGAAAATATTTGGGGCTAAGCGGGATGAAGTTACAGGAGAATGGAGAAAGTTACACAACACAGAACTGCACGCATTGTATTCTTCACCTGACATAATTAGGAACATTGAATCCAGACGTTTGAGATGGGCAGGGCATGTAGCACGTATGGGCGTATCCATTAATGGATATAGAGTGTTAGTTGGGAAGCCGGAGGGAAAAAGACCTTTGGGGAGGCCGAGACGTAGATGGGAAGATAATGTTAAAATGGATTTGAGAGAGATGGGATATGATGATAGAGACTGGATTAATCTTGCTTAGGATAGGGACCAATGGCGGGCTTATGTGAGGGCGGCAGTGAATCTCCGGGTTCCTTAAAAGCCACTAAGTAAGTAAGATATAGAATATGCTATATATCACCACAATAAATTGAAAATGAGTGCTTTTCAAAGTGCCCAAAATGTTTAGTTCAGTGAAGTATGAAATCTTGATCTAGGAAAGTGCATTTATACAAGTTTATAGACTTTCATCGTGATGTTTATGTTCAGAGATAGAATTTGACTATTCCACCGTGTGCTGGAACTTACCATCTCTAACGTTTCATAACTACATGTAGATTCCATCATCAGGGCAAATAGGCACGATGTGAGGAGTTGCCTACTCTTTTAGGCCCATTGTGCCAAACAACGTGCCTTAACTGGTGTATTTTCAGGCAAAACGGATGCAACAGAGTATGTGACCCATTACTTCATATTAATTTGTCATGATGATGGAACCTGTATACACTTTCGAAATTTTTTGTGAAGTTCCAACACACAGGTTACCTCTGAAAGTTTTAATAGAGATGCTTCGTTTTCGTTTACAGTGATGATTTGTAATAGGCCTATTACTAATTAACTCATCTGTAACGCTTAAAATCGGTTTTAACTTGAACACATGTAGAAGATTTCATAGAAAAAAGGACCGTACTGTGAAACTTTTTGGGAATGGAAATAGAATTGTTACTTTTAAACGGTATAAATAACGACAAATAATTTTTTGCTTATCGCCCTTCAATTGCAGAAGTTTTCAGGGCCCTGCCATAAGCATTTCCCTCTTAAACAAACATTCATGGTGGCATTCCGCTTCTTCTCCTAAGCAATTTCAGTCTACAGAAAAACAAATGCTGTAGAATTAATTATTTCCTTTCTAAGAAGGAACATAATTTTCTGTCTGTATAGCCTTAAAATAATATCTGCACATGTCATTAAAGGCTAATCAGAGACTATAAATGGATGATAATAAAGAAATAGCGGAAAGGAAGAGAGAGTTGTAAGAGAGAAATTTGACAAGGAGCGCATTTCGATAAGAAATTTCATAGTGCCTGTCTGGATGTCAGATTCGTTCACTGACAATTTTGTGTCTGAAAACTACGTCAAGTTCACCAGTAAGTTCATGACATAATGCTATTTCATATATTGAATATAGTAGTGGTAAGAGCACGAAGCAATATCCAAATATAAAATGTGAAACTGTATAATTTTGTGCCAGTTATAAAATTATTCACTTCAATGGAAATGACTAATTGGCAAGAATGTCGTTCTTCCTGACTGAGGAAGTGTTCCATTTAAGTCTCTGTGGTTGCGCGGAGGAAGCTCCTGCGACCGCTTCCGTGTCAGTCTGTGCGTAGAACTCGACACGTTAACATGGCGACGCTCGTCGCCGCGTGCTGCTGTCTGCTCGTCGCACTCGTCGGCGCCTTTAACCTGGACGTGCGCCACGCCCTCGTTCTGTCCGATCCCGCGGGCCAGATCTCCAGCTATTTTGGCTTCTCGCTGGCCCTCCGGAAGAACAGCTCCACTCACACGTAAGTAACTGTCTGGTCTTCCATCTAGGCGGCCCAGGTTCGATCCCCTACCAAGTGGTGTTGGAATTTGTGTTGCACAAAGCAGAAGCTGCAGAGGGTTTATCGCGGAGTACTTCCGTTTCCTTCTATCATTCCACCAACACTCTGTAGCTCCTCCTCATTTCAGATATCATATAAAAGGTTCAGAGCCATAGTGGGCCAAGCGCCAGTTATTAAAAACGGAGAAAGCAAAGGTTAAAGTTAAGAGAATACCATAGTTTAATGAAGATTGAAATATCATTTAGTTTTAATGTGTATACTTTATTCTATTTGCTATATGTTTCCATTGAATTATGGTAATAACTTCATTTTAATCCTTGTTTTCTACGGTTTTAATAAATGGTGCTTGGCCCATTATGGTTCTGAACCCTTCATATACAATAGTAAAAGTGGGATAGGGTGAAGTTTGGGGGTAGTACTGGTTTCCTACGCAGATGTGGGAACGGCTTGGGGCTGCGGGCGCTTGAGCCTTATCAGGTTACTCGTCCGCGAAACGGAACCAGCCTCTATCAGGGAGCGAAGTATGATGGCCCACCTGTCAGCGTTGTATTCACGAATACCACCCGGGCCACCTGTCCGACTTAGACAATGATCTCAAATATATAGGGCGCACAATGGAATAAAGCGTGCCTAAGTGCACGGACCCGTAAAGCCAGGCTGTGAGGAGCAGGACAGCACACTTCTCATGTGGTTGGACTTGCAGGTTGGTGGTGGGCGCGCCGCGTGCCAACTCGTCGCAGTCGCAGCACCGCGGCATCCACCAGCCGGGGGTCGTGTACCAGTGCGGCCTCGACTCCGCCGCAGGGCCCTGTCGCCAGCTGGTGATGGACTTGGGTGGCGATCGCACAGAGCCGAGCCGGTACTTGCGGCACGCGCGGGACGACTCGTGGCTGGGGGCGGCGCTGGCCGTCACGGACTCGGGCGACCGCGTCGTGGCCTGCGCGCCGCGCTGGAGGAACTCTTTCGACACACACTCGCACTACCGCATGAACGGAGCCTGCTACACGCTGCGCAGCGACGCGGCCCGCCCCAGCACACTGCTGCCGCTCTCCGACCCCAACAGTCAGATAACGCCCGTCAAC
The DNA here is from genome assembly GCF_040183065.1 of Periplaneta americana. Lineage (NCBI taxonomy): Eukaryota > Metazoa > Arthropoda > Insecta > Blattodea > Blattidae > Periplaneta > Periplaneta americana. Next base: position 93,231,356 of record NC_091118.1, on the reverse strand, counting down.
GCCTACAACTACTTCTTCTATATATTTGGGCAAGTGGGCATGGCAGCGCATTTCCCGCGTAACAGCTCAGAACTGGTGCTCGGCGCCCCGGGCGTCTACGTGTGGAGAGGCACTGTGGTGCGCGTGCGGGCGCCCTACGGACAGATTGACGTGCCCAACGCACTGAGGGCGCGCGTGGATGCCTACAGCTACGTTGGATACTCTCTGAGCTCGGGGCGCTTTCTGAGTGACAGCAAGGACCCGGTGTACGTTACCGGAGCGCCGCGCGGCGAGGGCAGCAGGGGGCAGGTAAGGCGATGAAGGGGCGGGATGGGAAGGGAGGGGCGGGGACGGGCGCCTCATGGGACTGACTGACTCTACTCTGTCGCAGGTACTGCTGTTCAACTTCCCTCGTCACAACACCAACTACCTGAACATCCTGGCGCAGCTGCAGGGTTCCCATCTGGGCGAATATTTCGGCGCTGCACTGTGTGTGGCCGACCTAAACGGCGACGGCCTGGATGACCTGGTGGTAGGCGCGCCCCTCTACTCCGTGACGGGCGACGAGGGCCGCATCTACATATACCTCAACAATGATGTGAGTGACAAGCATTCTGACCCAGTAACGCCTGTGCAATGTTGAATTAATAAGGTCGGAAATCAAATCTCAGGGGGAGAGAATTGACTATGGGTGTGGTTAATGAAGAAAACAGAGCTATTAAGAAAAACATAATATACTGGAAAGTATAACATACCATACACTATAATTTTATTCAGCAAGCTAGGTCATAAATGCATTCAGTCTTATTTACACATACTGTTAATAGGCCTATTAATGTCACGCTAATTTTTTTACTTAAATAAGATATTTAAAGTACGCATAACTTTAATATATTGAAGGCAATTTAAATAAGTACAATATATATTCAAGTATATATGTATATAGAGTGTCTCATTTATCTTGCTCACCAAAAACAAAAAAACCTGCAGGTTATACTATTAAACTCGATACTTTATCGTTAGTTAGACCTACATTTAATTTTCTACAAATTTTATCATTAAAACTATAGTTTTATGGTTAATTGCAACAGAACGTCTTCTTTCTTTGGCAGCATTCTAAATACCAGTACTTGCATTTTATTGTGTTTATGTATACTATGTATTATATATGAAGTTCAATGCACTGAGTAGGTTTAAGTTATATATATTTCTATTTTCTTACAGTTGCATAATGTCAGGTGAGGAAGCAATGACAGATGTGTTTCTTTTTTAATACGATTTTTCATTAGAAATAGCATTCAAATGATAAAATAACCAATTATATTAACCTTACCATACTCAATACAATTTCTTCCACTAAAATTGCTCAATAATCACAATTTCGTAGTTAGCATAACTGACTTACATAAACTGAGATTGCATGAAGAATATAGAAATCAAATGCTTCCGAAATTCAAAATTTGGTTCATTTATTAATGATGAATTCCATGTAAAGCTTTTTTCCTCTTTAATAATTTTTGTGACATCTTTCATTACACTTACCCTTACTTTTCATATAGATATTTTTCGAGCAGTAGAAGGAAAGATATGTATATGTTCTCCAATGGGCTGTAACTCCATATAATTTTTATGCTTTGCTCTTAGAAAGTAGTGTACGCAAAAAAGAAAATTTTTGAACTAAAATGGACAGTATCATCAAAGAATCACGATATCAAATAATTAGTAGGCTATATTTGAGTTTTCTCTTTTCACTTTATTGATATAGATAATATAATGCAGATAATTGTTATGGCGCTAAATTTCTGTTTCAAGATTTTGACGGAAATATGCGTTTTCGGTAACTCGATACCAAAGAAGAGGTTTTAGTCATGTCGTCTGTCTGTGTACAGCGATTTCTTCTAAACTGTTGGTTTTTGTTAGCTATTTTCTGTATCTACATGTCAGGTCATTAGTGAGTAATGCACATAGCATTTAAACATTTTTATTAATAATCTAAAGAATCTTTATTTGAAATCAAAAACACACAATGATATTTCACCGCGAAAAACAGGGGACGATTTTCTTCGCGATTTTTCTCTACGTAGAATAGAGTAAAAAGAGAAACTGTGAACTCCCGTAATCAAGAGAAAAGTTCTCTCTTAGTTGCTAAGTATTTTTCCAGATTACATATAGATTGCTCATCCCTATGTTAAAATCGGTACCACTTTGAAGAGAACAACCGCCAGGATCGCCACCCGTTCGCCGTAAACGAATACGAGATGACAGTACAGTCGCTAATGCAATTCAAATGGGAGTTATGTTGTGATTCTTTATGTAACAACTAGATGGCAGCATAATAAAGCTGACAAATATTGTTACCGTCAAAGCCTATAAGGCCGAGCAATCTGGGTATGTATGATCTAGGGTAGGGCTGGGCATCTGGAGCGCATCCAGACTCTAAATGGGACGCTTAATATTCATCCGTCACTGTATCAACGCTGCGCGGTGTTGGGCGGGGAAGAAGAGAAATCATATGGGCCCTCGTGAGAGAGTAGAATCCGCTGTTGCTGCCCAGCCCTGATCTAGGGTATTTTATACAGAAACATGTCAGTTTTTCCTTGCGAATTTAGGGTACATTTAACTCTTTCGCCAAATAGACCGGCGTTTACGAACTGTAGAGAGATCCTTTCTCAGAGAATTGTCAATCACTGGTTATAAATCTCTCTTTCTTTTACGAAAATTCGTTTACAAATAACGGAGCCTATAAAAAGCCATAGAATAATTATAGATTATTTTAATTTGTATCACTTTCAAATGCAGATTTTCGTAAGTAGAAATATAATAATATGGGAAAAGGTTACAATATGCGTACAGATATTTCACGTGTGTTTGCACAATGTTAATTACATAACCGGTAGGATGGACCCTACAGTATGATGCATAAATGAAGTCGAACTTATTGCTTTTAACATTGTAAATAATATCTACCTTTCATGTGTAATCTAAAACGGTAAGTTCAACTTTACATCTGAATTAGGCCTATATTAAGTGATTTAATTAATTATTATTTATATTTAAATTTTAACAATACTTACTTACAAACGGCCTTTAAAGAATCCGGGGGTTCACTGCCGTGCTCACAAAAGCACCCAATCGATTTCTATCCTGAGCGAGATTAATCCAGTCCCTACCATCATATCCTCTGGTTGAGTGGAAGAGAAGGCCTCACGGCCTGAACTCTGCCAAAAAAATAAATTATTATTATTATTATTATTATTATTATTATCATCATCATTATTATTATTATTATTATTATTATTATATCCCACCTCTCTCAAATCCATTTTCATATTATCCTCCCATCTAAGTCTCGGCCTCCCCCAAAGGTCTTTTTCCCTCTGGTCTTCAAACTAACACACTATACGCATTTCTGGAGTCACCCATACGTGCTACATGCCCTGCCTATCTCAAACGTCTGGATTTTATGTTCCTAATTATGTGTAGTTTTGCGTTGTGTAACTTTCTCAATTCTCCTGTAACTTCATCTCTCTTAGGCCCAATTATTTCCTAAGCACTTTATTCTCAAACACCTCTTTTCCTCTCTCAAAGTGAGAGTTCAAGTTTCACAAATTTATACATAACAACCGGTAATATAACTGTTTTATAAATTCTCTAAGTTTTTTTTTTTTTTCAAACAGACTGATTCATAAAAGCTCCTCAACCGAATAATAGCAGGCATTTCCCAAATTTTTTTGCGTTTAATTTTCTCTGAAGTGTCACTTCTATTTGTTACAGTTTCTCCAAGGTATTTGAATTTTTCCAGCTTAACAAAGGAACAATTTCCAATTTTTATATTTCCATTTCGTACTATGTTCTGGTCGCGAGACATAATCACATACTTCGTTTTCTCGTGATTTACTTTCAAATTTGCAAGTTGTCAAAAAATATTCTCTCTCTTACTTAATTGCTTTTTATTGTGATTCATAACTTAGAAACAATTTTATGCAAAAAAGGGCTTCTACAATATGTTTATATATTTGGTTGTTTTCGCAATCCCAAATTAGTACCTAGGCATTTTCAATTGCGTTCTCATATTTGTAAAATGTTGAATGTTATGCTTATTCCGTCTCAAATATATTAAAAATAGCACACAAAATTATTTATAACTTAAATCTTTGACTCATGTTTCCTCAAAACTACTTTTTCTGACTCACGCTCAAAGATGCATCAATTTATGATTTATTTTCTCGCTTTAGATGAAAATACAGTAGAATTCGTAATTTTCATCTACAAAGTTACGAAGAATTTTTCCATACAAGAATTTTGCTCGATATTACTCCACTTTAAGGAAATAAAACAGGAGAAGAGTTATTCCAAGCATGAAGAAAAGAATCTAAATATAGTTCTAATGATTTGTATCTGTAGTAATAGAAGGGGATCTAAATACGACTGTAAAATAAAGTCTAGTAGGTTCACTAACGTGTTATTTAAGAGAAATGGAAATAAGTGATGACATAAAATGTTTCCATTGTAACACAAGACTGGCTTAGATTTATTTAAAATGCTCTCCTTAGAAAATATGTGTAGTCCTATCTTAGGTCGCTTACCGCTACTCTACACAACTGCTATGTTTAGCTCTAAATTCAATATATTTCCAAAAAATTGTTTTCTGAATGAAAACTTGTAATATCTAGAAAATTTAGGCGTTGTATTAAGAGTAGCACATTGTGACGTATTTTCCTAGCTTTTTATGGCACAGTAAAAATTAAGGTGAAGTAAAATGTAATTTGTCTATCGATAAATCATTAACGTGCAGTCTACATCAGATGCTTGTGTTGAGAGTCCGCTACTGCGACCCGAACGGAGTGCTCTATACTTCTCGATTGATATTACGTCATATGTATTGCGGCTTCCGTCCAGTGCTATCATCGTGAATACAAATTTTCCGATGACTGACCTAATGTCTTACTAAGTATAAAAATGGCGGTACTTATGCACCTTTCCAGAGTTTACAAATGCCCATCAGAGCTACAATTCTTATCTTAAAAATGAAAAAGGAAACATACACCGATTCCATCTGTACATATTACCGCGTGGTTTTTGGTAACGGAACACAACGAACTGTTCACTCACTCTTTACAGTACATTTATGTTACTCTCTACAGGCCTTTACTGCTTCTGTACGTTGAACGGTAATGGGAATTACGGGAAAACAGCTGAACGGATTTTAATGGATGACCCGTCATTTTGAAGCTTGGCATCCAAGGATTTTCAGAAAAATAGTAACTTTCAGTGAAGCGTTAGTTTTCCTACATAATTTTCCTATTTTCCAAAATCCATCTTTCCTCAGTTTTGAGAACTAATTGCATTTCAGAATAAAACAAAACACTACAATAAACAATATGCTACTACACGAAGACCATGACCTGCAGGATTGCTGACATATTTAGAGCTCAAATTCAATTGGCTATTAAAAACTTCAAGACTTAGGTCCACTAAAAATAATTTACAGGTCTGATTTTGCCGTGTGTAATTTTGTGAGTAAAGCTGTGTATTGGATATTAAAATCTACAAAACTTGAGGTGGTTTGATGACATTATTACCATTAGGAATTAAATATTATTATAGTTAATGCCATGATGTGACTATTTTCATTAATTATACATATTAATGCTATATTAATGGTATAAAAGTGAAATGTTTTGTGGTTATATAAGTTGATGTAGAGAATATCTTAAATTAGATCTTCATTTCTATAGTTGTATGTATATATATAACTACAAAACTGACATAAGATAATACTGTTATTAAAAATCAAATATTTTTATAGTTATTAATTAAATGGGGTTGGATCTTTTCCACATACTTAATGGCGATGTGATGTAGATATTTATATTTATTTCAGTATTGGCTCGAGAGAGCGCAAAAATTACAGTTCCTAAGGAAAGACCGAAAGGTATTATTTACTGATAAAATAAGAGGCCTACAAAATTTTGTAGTTTCCCGATCATTTCGGCAAGATCTCTTAACAGGATAAAATGATTTTACCCTCTACATTTCAAGCTTTACATGCAGCAGCTATACCAAGAAACTATGTCTAATGTTCGAAAGCATAGCAAACCTAACTTTTTTTAACTTTCAACTGCAATCCACAATAACCTGAAATAGTTATTGATTTACTTCCACATGAAAAACCCACTGATCGTCCTGACATTTTTACTTGCGTTTTCGCGTTGAAATTAAAAAACTAAAGTAGATAGGTTCAATAAAAAGTATGTGGCATAAAAAACCATTCAGAGGGAGTATGTTTCATTATTATGGAATCAAATAAATTTCAAAATGTCTGGTATTGTTCATTGAAAATAAATCTGGAAAATTTTTATTTGAACATGTAATTAACTTAGTTTACATTATTTGCTGCACAAGCCACTAGTTATCAATTTAATTTTAATTTACATAAATCTCTCTTCGTTCAAACATTTGACTGACCCACAAAATTTCATTTTCCTCTTAAAATAATAAACTGTTGCTTCCTAGAAACAGATACAGCAACTGCGGATGTAATTCGAAGCATAATAATTCACATTTCAAATACCGGTACATGCTATGAATATACAAATCTCCATTTTACCATTCGATAAATCGGTTCACAAAGAATAAGATCCTCACAGATGGAAAGGTTGTGTATTCTTTATAATGGACATAGACATTTGGAATAGAGTCCTCGGAAGTATAGGTTGTCTTGTTCTGCACAGCATTTATCAAAGCCGTGTGACATTACTAAAAATAATTTTAATTTCAATAGTTAATTCCAAGTAATAATTCCTGCTACTAGAAAATAGAAAAATACAGCATGAGATAGCCTATTTCATAAATTATAATTTGAAAAGAAGTGATTATTGGACTGTACAGATGAAAACAATTTATTTATGGGCCGGAAAAATAAATACTTCGCTGTACTTCATCATAACATCCGGGGGAATACATTTTCTTTGGGGGGATATTTTCCCAACCGATTAAATGATAGCGTGTCTGTTCGCAGGGAGTGTTGACGGAGAACAAGAAACTCGTGGGTAGTGGGCGTAACGGCGCGCGGTTCGGCACGGCTCTTGCAAACGCGGGAGACCTCAACATGGACGGAAAGGATGGTGAGTAAAGCTACCCACTGGTTGAGAGTCCCGGCCGTCACCGTGTCTAAACGCGTGTCCTATTGCAGATATTGCTGTGGGAGCGCCGTACGAGGATCGAGGCGTCGTATACATCTACCATGGCAGCGAGATGGGCGTCGTGAAGGAACCGGCTCAAGTGATTCGGGCGGAGGACGTTGATCAACACCTGCGAGGTCTGGGCATTGCTCTCTCTGGCGGAATCGACGTCGACAGCAACGGTGTGCCTGACCTGGCGGCGGGAGCAGCGCGTTCGGGGCACGCCGTCCTGTTACGCGGTCGACCGATCGTCACATTGAACGCGGTCCTGAAAGCCAGCGTGGGCAGCCTGCAGCGCGACGCCTTCAACTTCACGGTGGACGCCTGTCTGGATTATGTCGGCACTCGCGTCTCCGATGTCGTGACGATTATCATGACGCTGGAGGTAGACCCGGTGCTCCGCAGGGCTGAGTTGGCGGGCGGTGGCGTCAACAGGACGCAAAGCGTCCAACTAAGACGCGGTACGCCAAGCTGCAAGTACATGCAAGTGCATAATCGGGGTGCAGCGATTCGCGTGGATCCCCTCCTACTGGTATTGCACTTCGCCCTGGCGCCCGCACCCACAGACAAGTTCTGTGCCACTTGTCCTATCCTTGATCCCCGCTCCCCACACAACGTGACGCGGCGCGTAGCCTTTGAGTCGGGTTGCGCGGGGGAAGTGTGCAGGCCGGACCTGCGCGTCACGGCGTCCCTGGACGCGGGCAAGGAACTCGTGCTGGGCGAACGACCCACCCTCACGCTCCGAGTTGTGGTGCACAATGCAGGAGAACCAGCCTACCTGGCGCGAGTCACTCTGCAGCTGCCCACAGCCACGCCCCTACAGCAGATTCCGTCCACGTGCATCGAGGTGCCGGGTCGAGGCGCAGAGGGCACTTACGTCGTGTTCTGCGACGTCGGCAACCCGCTCAATTCCACGGTGCGTATCACACACACGCCCGTGTCTCGCGCCACGCAACACGGTCGGTGATTGTGACGTCCTTTTTCTATTGCAGCACGAGCTGAATCTGTTGCTGGATTCACGGGGAGTGGCGTCTCACACACACAACCTCACGTTCCGTGCCAACGCGTCCAGCGATGGTGACGACGTCAACCCGAAAGACAACATCGTGGCCCTGTTCCTGGCCGTGCGCGTGCGCGCCCAAATGACAGTGAGCGGGTAAGTAGCCTTGAGAAATAACATGGAAACCTCCAACTCAATGAATACTTTCGAGAGGCTATTAAAACCAAACCAATGGTGGAAAAAATCAGAACTACACCATTCTCATGTTACACAGCCCGATCGGTATTACAATATCCAATATACAAACAATATTATTACTAGTATTTTTCATATTACTTCCCAAAAGATAGTTTTTTATTTAACATCATGCAATGAATATAATGGTTGAACATTAATCTGAAAATCACCCTCTGATATCGGATCTGTTCACTTGTGGTGAACGAATGTGGCTGAGATATCTACTTTGTCTCCGACTGGATATGCAAATTGGCTATACAAAAAGACGATTTTATAGTTCAATAATAATGTGAATGTTATAAAATTGACAAATCTTATAAAGTATAAATCGTGGATATTCATAATATCTGTTTAAAATTGTCAGTATGGCAACATTTACAAACAATATATTTCCATTACTCCCATCAATCCCATCGTAACACAGCTACCAATGCTCCGATCCAATGCGGCAAACTAAGGAACTTCTATGAGATTACAACTTCCATCACAAGAGTTAAACCACCTGCCATAAAGACAGACTGACACGTTACTTCGTGTTACAGGATGGCGAGGGAGGGCAGCGTCCTGTATCGGCGAGCCGACGGCTCAATTCGCAGGGACGTGGTGTTGCACCACGTGTACCGGGTGTGGAACCGCGGTCCAAGCAGCGTGCAGCAAGCGACCCTCACGTTGCGCATTCCCAAGACTTCCTTGCGGGTTCTGCCGCCCCAGGCTTCGCCGCGGCTAAATTGTGTGCCCGATGGCGATCTGGAATTCGAGGAGCGAGAGGACGCCGCGGGAGGCGTGGCGGGTGACGCAGGCGTGCTGGAGCTGGATGACAAGCCGGGGACGCCGCCGCCGTCCAGGTCGAAGCGCGCCACGGAGTCGGCTGCGGACCCCCAGTTGCACAGCTGTTCGGATGCTGGAGCGTCTTGCGTCTCGGTGACGTGTGTGGGTGGGCCCTTCCCTCCTGACGGGGCGCCGGCCGTCGTCACGCTGTCTCTGCGCCCAATACTTGAAACCCTAGGCGACTCCACAGTGGTAATCACACGAGCCGACCTTACCGTGCAGATTCCTCCCATCGCGGGTGGAGACTCAGGTGCCGAAGTGTCGACCACGCTGTTGGGAAAGTTGCCTGAGGGACGCGCGTCGTCATGGATCATACTAGTGGCAGTCGCCTGCGGCATTCTCATCTTGTTGCTCATCATGACGGCGTTGCACAAACTGGGATTCTTCAGACGGCGCCAGAAGGAGCAGCTGGAGGCACTCAAGGAGAACGACGCTGACGTTAACTTCCACTCAGAAGTGGTGTCTAGCGAACTGCAGCCCGAGGACGGCATGCAGAATCCTACCTTCGAAGAAGATTTGACAGAAGAACAAGGACAAGAACTTCAACAAATAGGCTTAGAGCATAAAACATAGCCTAATACACATATTATTTGAATGCTACTTACTTAACGGAGATGTTCTCTTGTTGGTAAGGAACAGAAATACTCGTAATACGTTGGGATGTGAAGTTAGAGACAGAACGAAATAGTACAACGAAATAGTAAGTTGGAAGAATAGAGAAAAAAGTTGAGCAGTCTAGTCAGTATTACTAATTTTTAGCTTTTGCTTAATTGCACTAAGCAGAAGGGAAATAACTTATACATCTATGGCAATACTGCTACAGAAAAAGTGTTTCTTGGCAAACATCCTGCCAACACTTTTACCTGTGTAGAGCATTTGCTTGCTATCCAGCGGATAAATTTTGCGTTCCAAATAAATATTTAATTATTTGTTGCATATAACACATAGTTTAGATAGGCTCTAAATTGGTATTCGATTATGATTGTATTGAATATTTAAAGGTAAGTTTCTGTGAAATGTCACATTTTCAATTAGATGTGTTTCTCTTTAAATTTCATAATAAACGTTGGACTGCTATTTACTCAAAATTTATTCTCAGAATTTGATTTTTTTGCATTACGTAATAAAAAATTACCACGTTCAGAATCAATAATTTTATAACGACAATCATTTTAGCGTTTCTGGAGTTTCGAAAAGTGGGTGCCGAGCGTATAATGCTACAAACTTATACAGAATGGAAGGTAAGGTAGTACATTAATTGACAGGAGCAATAGACCTCATTATTTAGAATAAGTGTTGTCAAATAAAACAAATTATAGGACTTATGGATAGTGAGATAATTACAAGTGTTTCGAAAGCGCTGATGGCAATTGCAAGCTGTCTTAACGCCGCATAAGTAATACCCCAAACCCCATGCGGTCAGCGACTTGAAGAGGGTGGGTTACGTTCAACTACCTTTCACCGTGTATCTTGCAGCAGGTGAGGGGAGGATGGCAGCAAACAAAAAATGTACTGAGCTTCGGTGCAATACTTCGCGAGCTAATCTGGGGATAAATTTTCGCACAAAGATGACCTATGTAAACTTCGGTTAGGGACGAAACTGTTCTTTGTTTAGTTTGTGTAATTTAATGTCAGAAAATGTAAATTAATAACCCGAATGAACAAAATAGTTCGTGTCCGGGCACAGTTCAACAATGAATTATCAACTTACAATGGAATACACTAACAATTCAATACTAAGTATGGCGTAATAATTTTAATGTATGCAAGAAATACGTACAGCAATAACAAGAAATAACGTGAAAATCAGGAAATTATGTCCAGATTAGTGAAAACACTTAGGATTGAAGCTTCAGTTACAATTAATGAAAAAATAAAACTGATGTAACTTTGTGAACAAGATGTAATTAACATTATAGTTTGTTGTTTTGCGAATCACTAATTCTGAGCGTTAATAATGAAATAAATAGCGATAAGCTCTGTAAACCACATTCCACTCACATCTTACAAGTACTGTTCAAAATGTCCACCATCAGCGTGCGTGCAGCTTTCACATCTTCTAGTCCAATTATGACGAACTCTGGCCAGTAGTTCATCACTGTTCAGAATTTTTTTCGCGGCCTGGATCATGTATAAGTACTCACGATTTGTGAACTCTAGCATCTCGTAGTTTTGAAATAAACTAAACTGTATCGCTATACGTCGAACTGCATACTAATGCAATGTAAACATCACAACAACTGATCTGTTGCGAGTACTAGGCAAACTGTCTGCCGTCCGGACAGCGATGCCAGATTTTTAGACCTTCTGTACGTGACCCGACAATCAATGTTTTCAATGTTTCTTCAATCGGTTAATTCGAAATCTGTGAATTGTATAATCAAAATACTGCTGCAACGTGAACATAATAAACGTTCTCTTCGTTGTTATAGAAAAAATTAAACCGTACTTTAAACAGTATTCGTAAAATTTGCGATCGAACTGTCGGCATAAAATATTATTTCTTCAAAAACGAGCAAAATGGTATTATAATTTTTTGTTCGTTATATTTCAAGGAATCACATCCTACAATTAATGTACTACCTTACCTTCCACCCTGTATATTTCTGACGGAGAATGAATAATATTACCGAATGAGTTCCCAAGACGATTTGGTTTAGGGAAATATAAACTATTGACGGAAAGAAGTGAAATTAAATGTACATGAATTTATCTTATATTGTTTCAATTTTAATTCAGCGTTGATCAATATTGTCCTTGATTCAATTACCGTCTGGACCTCGCGTCGTGCTAACTTCATGTAATATGCACATCTCATCACGCAACTAATCTGAGTGAAAAGAAGGTTGAAATAAATTTTAAGCATGGGTAAATACCAGAAATCTTATATGAGCAATAATAGGCCCTACTAAGAAAGAAAGAAAAAAAAAAGAAAAGAAAGAAAGAACTTCTTAATCAGTATAATATTTACAATTGACTGTAAATCAGCGACAGATCTTCATAGAGCATTAATGTAATTGCATGTAAAAGAATTCACCTGCTTTAGTAGTGTTATACGAGTACCTTTTGTTTTGGAAAAGAACTCATTCGCTACATTTGTTATTGAAACAGTGTTCAATAAATCAGCTGATTCTAGAACTGTTGATTTTCAGGATTTCCGGTTTACAAATTGCTTCAAAATACGTGTGTTCCATCTCTAAAATTATGATAGCGAGAGGACGACACTCTCCTACGCAATGTATTCATCAATGATCGTCAAAGTAATGTCTGGCTATCAGTTCCTCTCCGTTGTTAAGCAGTTCCTTAGTAACGAAACAGGAAATAACTTCCTTATATGGAGACGAGTTACGTTAGATACTCTGCATAACATCACTTCCGTAGACGTAGAGTTACATCAGATCATGTGATACGAAGCAAATAGATTACGCTGTTGACGAATAGCTCTTGATTAGCAAGAATTTCTCTTTGCTCCTTGCGTGACGTTCATTTATGCAAGAATAGCACAATAACACAGGTTTAGTTTCATCCCGTAATAATAATAATAATAATAATAATAATAATAATAATAATAATAATAATAATAATAATAATAATAACAAAATGGAAGAAACATAGACTACTGGTCCGTTTCAAAGATAACTATAACTTTAACTCAATTTTCCTGCCTAGAATGATGAATTTAACATTTTCATCTCTAATACTGGGTCATCTAATTATATTCTGACCTGAGCTGCGGCGGGAATTGTCTCAGCCGATAAGGCAACGCCTACGGCCGGACGAGGAAGTGGGCGGGCGGTGTTAACTGGTTTTGGCCTGACTTACGCGAACAGTTTTGTTTGAACAATGCAAGCAACTACACTTGTACAGTCTGCTAAGAATAAATGACAAATAATAGGCCTAATCTTTCTATTCCACATCGGGTACTCATTTACGATTCGTATGTCCGTACAGAATCCGCTCGGACTGTCAGGAGATTATTTCAAGAGAAATTCCCAGATAATCGAGTTCCAAGTCGTGATACGATTCATAAATTAATTAATAAATTTCTGGAAACGGAAAGCATTCAAGATAATAAACGAAGAAGGCGTCGTACAGTGCTCACAGAAGAAATTCTTGATGACATTGGACAACGCCTGGAAAATTCCCATAAGAAATCTCCTAAGCAGATGCCAGAAATGTGTGGAAAATTGTAGGCAGGCAGTTCCAGATCTCCTTGCGTGACACGGGTGAGTACATAACTTTTAAAGTACATTAAAATGTATTAGGCAATCACTCTAGCATAACAAGTAACCACTGAACCACGGACTCATGTATTGCCCGGCCGGCGGGAACCCATAACTCATCGGCCTGCACAATCCCTGGTCGGACGATAATTGCATGATCCAGTATTTTCCTTATGAATTAATATTTTGAATAATAATTATTGTTTTATGTAATTATATACAGTACAAATACTTGAAGGGAGGCGTAACATGGCATCATTTACCATATCATTTTCCGTATCACTATCTTGACTTCGACTCTACGACAGCAGAACTCTACACTGTCTTCCTCTTCTATTTATTTCAATTCTGCGCACCTCAACCACGGGTTATCTGTCGCCTAGTCTTGTATATTTATGTTCCAACCTAAAACTAATATTAGACCTCAGATTACCGGCACATTGAATATACGTCATCCTAACACTTCCCGATAACCTTCATCATACACCGTTTAAATGCTCGTCAATGGAAATCCCTATGCTTAGTGCTGATCTAAGAGCGGTTTTCCACGAAATGGACTAGTCGAGTCACCGTTTTGTTTCCATAGTTTGAAAACATCAACACAACGAATGAAAACAGAAACAATCGAACACTCTATTTCTATTAGAATTACAGGTTTCGGCCTAGAGGTTGCCAGTTGTTTCCACTGCACAGAGACGTGAGGACGATTTGTTTATTAATTTCACTGTTTCAGGTTCCCTCATGTTCAGAAGACTGGAGAAGAATTGTGAATAAATTATAATGCAGTTTGGAACTTCCCAATGTGTCTTGACAATATGGACGGAAAAGTGTTCAAGAGTACAGGATTTTCAAAAGCACTGGACACACAAACGTTAAATGTAACACCAATGTCATCCTTCCAGGAAAAGACAAGCCTATGCCGTATGCCCTTTTGGCAGACGATGCTTTATCCTTTTCACAAAATATAATACTATAAAACCATATCCATGGCATCAAGAGCGTGGCTCCAGGCAAAGGATATTTAATTATCGTATTAGCAGGTTAGAAAATGTATTCTGGATATTGGCATCTGTTATCTGGATTCTTTGTAAACCTATGCTACTAGAGCCGGAGAAAGTTGAGAAAATTGTCCAGATCTGTGTTTCACTACACAATATTATTTGTGTTGAAATGCAGAATCAAAAACAAATTACACACCACCAGGGTTAGTTGATATGGAAAACTTAGACAGTGATACCTTAATTGTGGAGTCATGCAGAAACGATCCTCAGCCATGTCAATCATTGCTACCTCTCAGGCGTGTGCCAAGAAAACCATGGCAAGAAACAGAAGAGATTAGAGACGAATTCAGTGAATACGTAATATCAGATGTGGGGCAAGTACCCTGGCAATTACAGTGAGCCTAATAATTGTTTATACTTTAATTTTGTAACCTATCTTATATTTACCAGTGTTCATATTATAAATACATGCCATAATATACAAATACATTTACCTATAATTTCACACCAATCTGATTTTTTCAATATTATGATTTTTTAATTTTTCATTGAATTTCATTTGATGTTGTGTTCAACATGACGACGATTTCTTTGTATAAATCTATTCTTTTAATTAGATTTTTGTAATTCATGTCTTTTACATTATGTAAATTGCAATGTTCCCGAAAAGTCTAAATTAAATTGACAACTTCTTCTGTAATCCAAATTTTATACTTTCAATCATTGTGGCTCCACTAAGTCTATCACCATAAAATTGCCTATTTCCACCACACTTACAATTTCCAAAAGAATTCAAAATCCATTGACGTTTACAGCCTTCTATCGGCTTGGAAATAAAACACATGCAGTCCCCACGAACTCGAGTTTCCAGTATCGGCATATCTTGTATATAGTGGAAGTTGTGCTGTAAACGAAATGAGTTTCTCTTTTGTCCGTTTGGTGGAAAGGAATCAAACCCTAACCTCCTTCAGTCGGAACTCGGAGAAGTAAACAAAACAGGCGCCACCAACTCGAGTTTACAAAACTGTAATAGTTGTCTTGCGAAATATATGCGCTTCTGTTTTGTTCCTTTTTTGTCCGTTTGGTGGAAAAGTGCCCTAAGAAATATGTATACTAGCGTTCAATTTTCTGATCGTGTAAGCGAACTTTCTAACCACGGGATAAGCCAGAATCAAATATGTAACATATTCGCAAACTTTGTAATAATTCCGCTAGTTCTCTATAGGTTACTCTATTGTTGAAACGGGTAAAAATACGTTGGGGGGAAAATGGTGATGTTGCTTAAGTATAAATTATTCTCATAATTGACATTATCAGCGGTTTCCCTCTAAACTTAGTGCTTTTTACAATCATTAGAAGGGGATGAAATTTGGAATTATAATTATAATATGGGTATAATTATGCATGATTGATGATGACAATTATCTTCGCCATCTATTTATAGAAGTAAAACCTAAAGAAGCCACACTTACACGAACAAATTGTTGATCACTATCGATTAGTACTGGTCATGTATCTTTGAACGCCAGTGTACTGGTTATACTGACGTTCAAAGATATCCGATCTCCAATTTTCTGATCGTGTAAACGAACTTGGGATACGTCAGAAGCAAAGATATAACAACTTGACAAACTTTCAAATATTTCCGCTAGTTCTCAATATGTGATCCTATTATTTTCTACTTGGTTATGTAACGACACTTTATCAACAACTAGGCTATTTAGCGATGAGATTGATGATAACCAGATGGTATTTGGCGAGATGAGGTTTAGGATTCGCAATAGATTACCTGACATTCGTTTTATGGTTGGGGAAAACCTAGGAGTTAATAGATCAATAAACAAGATGTAAAATAGATTACCAACATGGAAATAAATACATTTATAAACAACACGTAAAATAATGGATAACTGAAATAATCCTTCATAAATTAATTAGTATACATAGTTTAAATGAAAATATGAAGTGCGTGAAGGAATATATTGATATTAACAAAGTGTTTCTTTTGAAAAAGAAGGCTGAGAGAATAGTGACTAATTTCAATCCTATGGAACATTGTACGATAAGAGAGGCGGTTTGGAATTGAAAGGGTTACATCAGCTGCTTGACTATGCGCATGACTTTAATATGTTAGGAGAAAATCTACGAACTATTAGGGATAACACAGGAATTTTACTTGAAGCAAGTAAAGAGATAGATTTGAAAGTAAATCTAAAAAAGACAAAGTAGATATATGATTATGTCTCGTGATCAGAATACTGTACGAAATGGAAATATAGAAATTGGACATTTATCCTTTGAAGAGGTGGAAAAATTCAAATATCTTGGAGCAACAGTAACAAATAGAAATATCACTCGAGAGGAAATTAAACCTAAAGAAATTTGGGAAATGCCTGCTATTATTCGGTTGAGAAAATTTTATCATCCAGTTGTTCTCGAAAAAGCTGAAATTAGAATTTATAAAACAGTTGTATTACCAGTTGTTCTATATGATTTTGTGAAACTTGGACTCTCGCTTTGAGAGAAGAACAGAGATTAATAATAATAATAATAATAATAATAATAATAATAATGATAATAATAATATTAATAATAATTTTATTTTCCCTGGCAGAGTTAAGGCCATCAGGCCTTCTCTTCCACTCAACCACTCACATACAAAAAAATACATACCGGTATACAAATATTAACTTAAAAATAATAATAAACATAATTAAGTAAAAAAGAGAGATTGAATACGTATACACAATCAGTATTAACTTTAAAATAACAATAATAAAAATATATATAATAAAAAAGAGACTGAATACATAATATTAAGAGTGTTAGAGAATAAGGTGCTTAGGAAAATATTTGGGGCTAAGAGGGATGAAGTTACAGGAGAATGGAGAAAGTTACACAACACAGAACTGCACGCATTGTATTCTTCACCCGACATAATTAGGAACATTAAATCCAGACGTTTGAGATGGGCAGGACATATAGCAACTAATGGGCGAATCCAGAAATGCATATAGAGTTTTAGTTGGGAGGCCGGAAGGCAAAAGACCTTTGAGGAGGCCGAGACGTAGATGGGAGGATAATATTAAAATGAATTGGAGGAAGGTGGGATATGATTGTAGTGATTAGATTAATCTTGCTCAAGATAGGGAACGATGGCGGGCTTATGTGAAGGCGCCAATGAACCTTCGGGTTTCTTAAAAGTAAGTAAGTAAGTAAGTAAGTAAGTAAGTAAGTAAGTAAGTAAGTAAGTAAGTAAGTAAGTAATTAAGTAAGTAAGTCAGTATGTATGAAATATTGTAGACCTTTGTTTATAAATGAACGATTAATAACTGTCACATGTTTATACATTCCTACTTTGTTGGTGTACATCTATGCTAATAAAAAATTTATTCTGTTAGAGGAGATGTACACAGCCATGACATTAGACAACTCAATTGCTTTAATAAAGAATTTGTTCGGCTGTCTAAATCTATGAATAATTATGATCTTATGGTTTTTAAAGGTGGCAAATTAATTTCCATTGAAATTCTTTTATTAATGTAAGTCGCTTTTTACATGTCGTGTATCAGACTGGCTTCTAACTAAGACATTTTATGATATCATTAAGTTTCTCAATGTTGAAAGCCATATGTTATACTCATAAAAAATTTTGATACTGATTTCACTGCTCTACAAGGGTAATTTTTCTTATATGAAAATATATGTTTCCAAAGGATTTTCATATGGGAAATTCAAATCTGAAAACAGAAATTTGCTATCAGGCATAGTTTTTTAGTTATACGAGAATATACGTCTCATTTAACTGACATTTTAAGTTTGTGATAAAGATGGTGAACTTTGCTTAACAACAGTTGCCAACAGTTAATTTTGTTCTCCATTTGTTTTCATTTTCAAATTGTGGCATTCCTGTTGCTAGTAAAATTTTATGTTAATAAGCAAGTCATTGTTACACGATTTAAAATTGAGCTTTATAGCGTGTTAAACTGGCATTATTTGGATGGTGGAGACATTCCCTATCATGCGATTAAATATTCATTTTTAATCATAATATTCCGACATCTGTGGTATATAAAATATGTAAACTTTACGTAGCCTATTTCTCTTTTACAGAAACCTCTTAAATCATAGAAGTAAAATAGACAGATTCTAACAGAGAGAGAGAGAGAGAGAGAGAGAGAGAGAGAGAGAGAGAAATCTTGAGTTTAACCTAGAATTTTTGTTATAGAAAGTGAGTATTGTTCGTTTACATGAAATGTTGCTTCTACATATGCACAATTCAACTCATGATGACATTCTGCAATGATGTTTGTGACCTAATGAATATTTTGAACTTCAAATACGAGCCACAGGATTGGAGACTTTTTATAGATGCCACAAATTCCAGTCTAAAGGGAGTTCTCCTCCAAAATGGGAACATAATGCCTTCTGTCCCAGTTGCCTATGCAAGTATGACTAAAGAGTTATAGGATATTAAAAAAATATGTTGAGATTAATCAAATATAATGAGCAAAAGTGGAAAATATGTGGTGATTTGAAAATAGTTGCCATGGTATTAGGTATGCACGAAGGCTACACCAAATATGGATGTTTTCTGTGTGAGTGGGATAGTCGCGATAGGAATTCCCATTATAAAAGAAGGATTTGGACTGAACGTAAGTGGAAAGTTGAAGAAAAAAATATACTGAATGAGAAATTGGTAACCAGTGAAGATGTTCTGCTGCCCCTTCTTCACATCAAGCTAGGCCTTATTAAACAATTTGTTAAGGTCATGGACACATCTGGAAGAGGATTTATGTACCTTTCAAAAATGTTTCCTCATCTTTCTGCAGCAAAAATAAAAGAGGGCGTGTTTGTGGGTCTCCAAATTAGAGAACTTCAGGAGGACTCAGATTCTGAACAATGCCTTGCACCAAAAGAAAGAAGAGCGAGGTCTTATTTCAAAAATGTAACGCAAAATTTTCTGGGAAGAAAAAGAGCTAACGACTTCGAACAATTGGTTCAACAAATGGTAAATACATATAGGAATCTAGGATGTCACATGTCTTTAGAAGTGCATTTCTTAGATTCACATATACATTATTTTCCTGAGAGCTGCAGTGATGTCTCCGATGAACATGATGAAAGGTTCCACAAAGATATAATGTCCATGGAAAAGCGGTACGAAGGGAAATGGATGCCTGGGATGCTTGCTGACTACTGCTGGAACATTATTAGAGACTGCAAAATTGAACACAAGAGAAAAAAAAGACTTAAATTCTTAGGGAAAAGTGTATTTTGTTCATATTGTCTAATCTTAAATAAGTTTTTCCATATAATATAATTATTATATTAAGGATTGTATATATTTTTTGTTTTATAGTGCATAAAATGTTTGCAAATAATTTTGTAAGTGACAAAAATATTAATATTTACATGTTTTGCCTACATTAATACATAGTGTGGAAACGAAAAATATTTAATAAATGAAATTGCATATAACTTGAAAACTATGCGTGACACAGAGAAACTGATTACAGATTTGAATTCAGGAGGTAAATTTTCATATTAATCAAGAATGTTATATCCAGAAAAATGAATTTCATTTCTTTTGTAGAACAGTGTTTTTATAATTACAACAGGCATACGTTTTTAACACTTACTATTAACTATGTCTATAACACTTGTGTAGACAGATTGTAATTGAATGAATGAATGAATGAATGAATGAATGAATGAATGAATGAATGAATAAATATAGGCCTATAATAATCGAACGCCTAAGTAAATGTATTAGTAAACGACACCTAAATAAATTAATTAATGAACCAACACATAAATGATGATTAAATAAATGACACCTAAATAAATAAATAAACAAACAAACAAATAAATGCATGAATGAATGAGTAAATGAAATAAATAAATAAATAAATAAATAAATAAATAAATATATATATATATGAATGGATGGATGAATAAATAAATGAATTAAAATGAATAAGTAAATAAAAATAAATAAATAAATAATAAGTAAGCAAATAGTAATATAAACATACCAGTTAATACAGTAATAAATAATTAAATGAATGGGATATTACTATATAAGCATTAAGATAAAAAAATTCGCACGTGTAAGTTTAAGGAAGAAGTAAGTTTAACAAATTAGTGAATAAATAAACATAATTTTATGTAATATAAATACATAACAAAATCAGTATGACATAAGAATTTTATAACTAATTAATAACCTTAATATATGATTTTTATTTATTAAACATGATTTCAATATAACAGATATTCAAAGCCAATAGTTTTTTTTTCACAACTATACCTTACAATATTTTTAGCAATGTATTGAGTGTAGAAAACGTGAGTAATTTACGCAGTAGGAAATTGACCATTCATGTCCTCATACTTCCTTCATGTCCTTCTATCGGAAATGTAAGTGGAACAATTAGTAAGGCTGATAATAATGTGAATCTTGGTGTGCTCCCTCCTGAACATTCCGTAAAGAAGCTAGAAGAAAAGAATCCAGCCAAAGAATCGTCAAGTGGAGTAGGTTCGAAACAACAAACGTGGTCCGAGGTTGTTCGTAAAAAGACGAAAAGAATAACCGTTATTGGTAAGAAAGCTAATAATGATACTTCAGTTTCGAAATTGCATGGTGTTCCAAAGTACGTTCCACTTCATGTGTATCGTCTAGCTCCTGAGACCAAAACTGACGAAGTGATTGAATTTATTAAGCCCAGTTTCCCTGAAGTTAAAGTAGAAAAACTGACGTTAAGACATCCGGAACTATGTTCTTCCTTTAAGGTCGATATATATACAGAAAACATAGATTATGTCCTGGACTCAATGATTTGGCCTGAAAACTCTTGTGTAAGACGTTTTTTATATTCAAAGACAAAACAAAACACAGATCGGAACCAGAACGAATAAATAATTATTCTGTAATAAATGATAATACTTTAAATAGACGAGTGGTTAGTGATCCAGATTTGGCTAATAACAATAGTATCGAACACAAGTCTAATGTTTTTAAAACGTTTTTTATGAATGTGCAATGTTCGCGTAATAAGATGGAGATTTTGAATGCTTATTTATATCTCTTAAATTTTAGTATAATTTGTCTTTGTGAACACTGGCTGCTTCAGGATGGAATTGAGTTTTCTGTTTTAGATGGCTTCACTGTTGCAAACTCATTCTTAAGAACTGAAATAAAAATGGCGGCACTATTATATATTCAAAAATGAATTATCATACAAAGCTATTAGTTTATCTGATTATTGTGAGGAATTACACTTTGAAGCCTCTGGTGTTTATATTGATCGTATCGAATTAATAATAGTTAATATCTATAGATCACCTAGTGGATCACTTGATATATTTTATGAGAAGTTAGACAATCTTTTAAATTATTTAACTAAGATTAACTGCAAGTTTTTAATTTTCAGTGATTTTAATATAAATTTTATGAATAACTCAAAGGAAAGTAAATACCTATGTAATTTATTTAGAATGTATGATGGTTATAGAATTGTTTTTGAACCAACCAGAGATGAGTCATGTTTAGATAATATGTTTACTAGTCTACAGCCGCATCTGTATAATGTCATGGCCACCGATCCTGGATTCTCCGATCACAAAGCAATTGTTTGCGAAGTTATTGAGTATAATAGGAATTTAAATTTGAATCAGAATACAACTGTATCTGTTAGGAAAATCACTAATGTTAATCTGTATGCTTTTTTAAATGAATTATCCATTACCACTTGGTATAATACTATTGGCAATCATTCTCAACCACAAGATAATTTGTTTAACATATTTTTTGCGGAGTTTATGGAACTCTTTAATATTTTTTTTCAATTGAAACTAATTATATTTACAAGAAACCAGGAACATAAAGTTTATTGGTATAATAATGAGCTACAGACTATAAAAAAAAGTTGTGTCTCCACATATTGGCTAATAGCACTAAAGATCCCATAATATTACAAACTTATAAAAAGTGTAATAAAGAATATAAATATGCCATTAGGAAAGCTAAGTTGGATGCTAATGTCAGACGTATTGAAGCTTCTGATAATAAATGTAGAACAGCAAGGTCCTTAATTAAATCGAAAGCCACTCAACGTAAAAAGAATAAGGTGGTTGTTACGTGTGACGAATTTAGTGAGTATCTGTCCAATCTTCCTGAGAATATAAATGCTCAGCTGGAACTATCTGATACTTCAGCGAGTGAATTATTATCGAACTTTAATAAGCCCAACTTGGTTTTCAAATGGAAATTTATTTCTACAGATGATGTTCTAAAAATTGTTTCGTCCATGAAAAACACAAGTAGTAAAGATTATTATGATATTTCTAATAAGTTTATGAAACAAATCATTGAATGTATAGTAGGTCCACTTACTGCATGTATTAATGATTGTCTTAGCACTGGCGTATTTCCTGATGCTTTAAAGATTTCCAAGGTGATTCCTATTTTTAAGAAGGGCAACGATACGGAAGATTTCCAAGGTGATTCCTATTTTTAAGAAGGGCAACGATACGGAACCCGTAGCTATAGGCCAATTTCGCTTATTCTTGTTTTTTGCTAAATTATTTGAAACTGTAATAAAGAATCAAATTTGTGAATACTTTGAATCTAATAACATGTTTTCTAAATCTCAATATGGATTCAGATCTAATTCTAATACAACCAAAGCTGTTATTAGTTTTATTAGTTATATTTTAGAAGGTCTTGAGGACCATAAATTCAGTTCTGCCACATTTTGTGATTTAAGTAAGGCTTTTGACTGTGTTTCGCATGATGTTATATTAGAAAAATTACAATATTATGGTATTAGAGGTAATGAATTAAAATTATTTGTGTCTTATTTTAGTAACCGTCAGCAGTGTGTCATCATTGATGGCAATAAATCTAAGCTCATGAATGTAAAATATGGTGTGCCTCAAGGATCAGTGTTGGGTCCTATCCTATTTTTAATAATGGTTAATGATTTGATGTGCAATGTCTCTGCTTATTCTGTGGTATTCGCTGATGACGCCACTTTCTTGACAAGTCATAGTGATATTAATGAATTGAAAACTCTTAGTAATTCCGTTTGTTAATAAAGCCAAGAAATTATTTTGTTCTAATAAATTTCTTTTAAATGAAAGTAAAACTGCATCTTTGTTGTTTAGTAGTACAGTCATGGAAAATAATAATTTTAAACTTCTTGGTATTACTGTGGACAGCACACTTACTTGAGTATTGAATGTATTAGAACATGAAAAAATCAACAAGGTCTTAATTACTGCAATAATAAAGAGTTCCATAAACTCCGTTGAGTCTGTTTGTAAAAAATTGTCAAGAGTAATATTTCTTCTGCGAAATTTGAAAAATGTATGTTCCGAAGAATTACATTAGAGTTGTCTTTTTTTCTTATTTTCATAGTATAATTTCTTATGGACTACTTTTATGGGGTAATAGTTCTCATACTAATAAGGTACTTATGTTACAAAAAAGCTATTAGAATTATAACTAATTCATCAATGAAGGCACACTGCAGATCGTTATTTGTAAATAAAAAATTATGACTGTAACATCACCGTATATTTATCAAGCCCTAAATTTCGTCAACCATGTATGGTGGGTCCATATCACCACGGCATGGCACGTCCTCAGGTTGCGGATAGAGGAGACGGCCTCCAGATATGGAGGGTAGCTGCGAATATATTGAATAAGCAGTCGTGGACAGCCGATAAGGGGTGGTCCTCCAGCTTGGGGGTTGGGCGAAGGGCTAACAACCCATCACCGTAAAAAACAGTTTGTTACGAATCCCTATAATAAGCCTCGGAATAGGACTGATTCTCTGGCACGACCACAGCAAAGGAATAAGGTTTTGAGATTTGGCACTTGGAACGTAACTAGTCTTTATAGAACAGGAGGGGTAACACCAGTAGCTAAAGAACTAGCTAGATATAGAATATACTTCATGGGAGTACAAGAGGTTAGGTTAGATGGGAATGGCATATCACAAATAGGAGATTACTTGTTGTATTATGGGGAAGGAAACAATAATCACCAATTAGGAACAGGATTCTTTGTTCATAAAAGAATAAAATCAGCAGTAAAAAAGGTCGAATTTATCAGTGACAGGTTATCATATTTAGTACTTAAGGGTAGATGGTGCGACATCATGGTTATAAATACTCACGCCCCTACAGAAGAGAAAGACGACCATATAAAGGATAGCTTCTATGAGGAATTGGAACATACTTTTGATCAGTTCCCTAGATATCACATGAAAGTTTTATTGGGGGATTTCAACGCTAAAGTAGGACGGGAGGATATTTTTAGACCAACCATTGGAAAAGAGAGCCTACACGCAATTAGTAGTGACAATGGAATTAGATTAGTCAACTTTGCCACATCGAAAAATTTAATTGTCAAAAGTACAACATTCCCCCATAAGGATATACATAAATATACTTGGACTTCTCCAGATGGATTGACACACAACCAAATAGATCACATCTTGATAGATAAACGGAGACATACTAGTATAGTAGATATTCGAACTTTCAGGGGTGCAGACTGTAATTCTGACCATTATTTGGTGATTGGAGAATTAAGATAAAGATTATCAGTAGCCAAGCGAGTAGAGCAACAAGTTAATATTACTAAATTCAACACTTTGAAATTAAAGGACGAGGAAGCTAAGCAAAATTATCAGGTCGAAATTTCGAATAGGTTTGCCACTTTAGAAAGTTCCGACGAAGTTGAGAAAGAATTAGATGTTAATAGCGTGTGGGAAAATATCAGAGATAGTATCAAAATTGCAGCTGAGCAGAGCATAGGTTATTATGAAACTAAGAAAAAGAAACCGTGGTTTGATGAAGATTGTTGCATGGTAGTAGAAAGAAGGAAAGAGGCAAAATTGAAATTCTTACAGGATCCAGTTGAGGAGAAGAGAGATAATTATTTCAATGAAAGACGGGAAACAAGTCGTAAACTTAGGAATAAAAACAGAGATGTTACTTGAAGGAAAAACTGAATGAGGTAGAAACAAATAGTAAGACTAAACATTCGAGATTTATATAAGGGTATAAAGGAATTTAAGAACGGATATCAGCCAAGGGTAAACGTGATCAAGGATGAGAATGGTGACTTGCTTGCAGGCTCTCCATCAATCCTAAACAGATGGAAAAACTATTTTGCGCAACTACTGAATGTACATAGGCCAAATAGAAATGATTGGGACGAAATTGAAATACAAACTGCTGAGCCATTTATACCCGAACCCACGCTTTCAGAAGTCGAAATTGCGATAGAAAATCTGAAAAAGTACAAGTCTCCAGGTATCGATCAAATTCTAGCAGAATTAATACAAGAGGGTGGAAGTGCATTATATAGCGAAATTTATAAACTTGTACTTGCTATCTGGGAAAAGGAAATTGTACCAGAACAATGGAAGGAGTCCATAATTGTACCTATTTTTAAAAAGGGGGACAAAACCAACTGTGGTAATTTTCGAGGAATATCACTTTTGTTGACGCCGTACAAAATTTTGTCCACTATTCTTTTGAGAAGATTAACTCCGTACGTAGATGAAATTATTGGGGATCATCAGTGCGGTTTTCGGCGTAATACATCGACTATTGATCAGATTTTTTGTATTCGACAGATATTGGAGAAAAAAATGGGAGTATAAGGGTACAGTACATCAGTTATTCATAGATTTCAAAAAGGCATATGACTCGGTTAAGAGGGAAATATTATATGATATTCTTATTGAATTTGGTATTCCCAAGAAACTAGTTCGATTAATTAAAATGTGTCTCAGTGAAACATACAGCAGAGTCCGTATAGGTCAGTTTCTATCTTATGCTTTTCCCATTCACTGTGGGCTAAAGCGGGGAGATGAACTCTCACCTTTACTTTTTAACTTCGCTTTAGAATATGCCATTAGGAAAGTTCAGGATAACAGGCAGGGTTTGGAATTGAACGGGTTACATCAGCTTCTTGTCTATGCGGATGACGTGAATATGTTACGAGAAAATACACAAACGATTAGGGAAAACACGGAAATTTTACTTGAAGCAAGTAAAGCGATCGGTTTGGAAGTAAATCCCGAAAAGATAAAGTATATGATTATGTCTCGTGACCAGAATATTGTACGAAATGGAAATATAAAAATTGGAGATTTATCCTTCAAAGAGATGGAAAAATTCAAATATCTTGGAGCAACAGTAACAAATATAAATGACACTCGGGAGGAAATTAAACGCAGAATAAATATGGGAAATGCGTGTTATTATTCGGTTGAGAAGCTCTTATCATCCAGTCTGCTGTCCAAAAATCTGAAAGTTAGAATTTATAAAACAGTTATATTACCGGTTCTTCTATATGGTTGTGAAACTTGGACTGTTACTCTGTGAGAGGAACATAGGTTAAGGGTGTTTGAGAATAAGGTGCTTAGGAAAATATTTGGGGCTAAGCGGGATGAAGTTACAGGAGAATGGAGAAAGTTACACAACACAGAACTGCACGAATTGTACTCTTCACATGACATAATTAGGAACTTAAAATCCAGACGTTTGAGATGGGCAGGGCATGTAGCACGTATGGGCGAATCCAGAAATGCAATAGAGTGTTAGTTGGGAGACCGGAAGGAAAAATACCTTTAGGGAGGCCGAGACGTAGATGGAAGGATAATATTAAAATGGATTTGAGGGAGGTGGGGTATGATGATAGAGACTGGATTAATCTTGCACAGGATAGGGACCGTTGGCGGGCTTATGTGAGGGCGGCAATGAACCTTCGGGTTCCTTAAAAGCCATTTGTAAGTAAGTTGTAATTAAATTTCGTCAAAGAAAATTCACTTATGTTGACACATAGGAATGATGTTCATATATACATCAGAAATCGTGACCTTTTTGACATACCTAAGAGTAGGCTGACTAAAACAATGAATAATTATTTTATTATGTCTTTAAAAATAGCAAATAAATTTCCGAGATATCGTTTTAATCTGGAAAGGAAGTCTTTTAACAGACTTGTCTCTGGTTGGTTAATCAACAAACCATTTCATGAAATTTATGAGTTCTTTAATGTCAAAGTTGTTGAGAATTTTTTAATTAATTTTATTGTTTTGTTGTTTACTCTTTATTACTGACTTTGTCAATTTGCACAATGTTGTGCTCTCTGTCTGTACAATACTGAATAAACTGAATATATACTTAACCCAATTCATGCATTTGTATTAACTGGATAACATGTATTGTAAAGTAATTATGAGTAAAATAAGTGGATAGAAGTGAATATAAATAATGTAAACTATCAGCTCCTAAGAATGTTTGTATCATGATCCTGGTGATACATTTCTCATTATTAATTATTTTCTGTCTATTGTGAGGCATGGATAATGTGAACGCCTTAAAACTCCTACACCCGCATATCTACAGTGGCGAAGAAGTTGCCGCTTATTCCAGGCGAACTGTCAAGTAACAATAAGTTATAGGTTGTTATTATTATTATTATTATTATTATTATTATTATTATTATTATTATTATTATTATTATTATTACAAATAGGTTTACAATATAATACCACATCTTCCTGTAATCAATGTCCTACGTTCTTATTTTTTTTCTCCAATTCTCTCCATCTTCCCAATCTCGTTTTTGCAGTCCTTTCTCTGCCAACGCTTTATTTATGTCTTGCAACCAGGTGTTTTGCGGTCTACCTCTGCCTTTCTTTCCCTCTGGAATCCAATCTAAAACTCTTCTTGGTAGCCTTCCATCATCTATTCGCTTTACATGTCCATATTATTCTGTCTATATTTTACGAAATCTAAAATTGAATTTTCTTTATTCATCTGTTGTCTGATCACTTCATTTCTTACTTTTTCAAGTTTAGAATGTCTGGCCGAACGTCGTAAAAAAAGCCCTTTTCTAATGGCAATAATTTTGACCGCAAATTTTGATTTAGCTTCCATGTTTCGGCTCCATATGTTGTCAACTTTGAACTATACACAGACAAATATTTATTTTCGTTTCCTTAAAAATAGTCTTGTTCCATAATATTCCATTTAAAATCGCCGTTGCTTATCTTCCTTTATTTATCCTATGTTTAATATCATCATCCTGTGTAGCATTTTTATTAATTTTGACTCCTAAATATTCAAATTCATTGCACCCTTTGATGATGCCTATTCCATCTTGTAAAACCAAATCCCTTGCATATTCACAGCATCCCATATAAAATGTCTTTTAAAAATGAATTTTTAATTCCCATTTGTCATATTCTTCATTCAATCTTCTAAACATCATCATATTCTTGTCCTATTATTGCTTCATCATCCCCAAACAGCAATGTGTATATGTTTTCTTCACCAATAGGTAGACCCATTCCAGAACATTTTCACGTCCAGATTTCCAGAGACCTTTGCAAATATATTTTGAATAACATGGGGGACACACTACATCCTTGCCGCAGACTTCTGTGGCCATGATATCATCTGAAAGCTTTTTTCCTATTTTAACTTTTGATATAGCGCCATTATACATGTTTTGTATTGCAGTTATTAAGACCTTGTTGATTTTTTCATGTTCTAATACATTCAATACTTTGGCCAATAGAACACTATCAAATGATTTTTCTATGTCGACAAATATATAATGACTCTGTTGTCCTAATGCTTTTGTTTTTTCTATTAGCAGTTTGACCACCAATACATGATCAGCTATTTACCTTCCTGCTCTAAATCCTATTTGTATCGTCTCTTCTCTATTCTGACGTTCTTCTTCTAGAAAGTATTTCAGTATTCTTTCATACAAACGGTCCATAATTTTTGCGGTCTTAGCACAGCATAGGTAATTATCATAGATAATAAGGAATTTTTCCTATGTGAATAGGTAGAATATGCAAGGGAGGTGAAAGAAGTATGTGAGAATGACCGAGCGGCTTACCTTGAAAAGTTACCTTACTCAAATGTTTTAAATAAAACATAATGACTCTCTCGGAATACCCTTTTTCAATAATACTCGTCTGCATAATTTTCGTTGTTTTGACAAAAAATAGTGTCACAGACCAGTTTTCCCACGCCTATTATGGCAACAAAATTTGTTTTGGAGTATCACGTCAGGATTTCCCGCAATTCACTCCAGCTTGTTTTTGCCATATTAGCTAGTTTGTTTTCAACCATGCTAGAGTCAAATATCATTCAGTAATAAAAATGAAAGATTTCTTACTTATTTCAGGTTATCCATATCTCTCCAAATTCTGCAGTATTGAAAATCTCTGATCATATCTCTCATTATGTCTTCCTTACAAATGAAATAGTACCAGCTTTCCTTGTGAAGTTTCTGGATATCAACTTTGATAACCTTATCTTGCGTAGTGTATAGGCTATTTCTGAAAATACAATGGATACATATACAGAATTTTGATCCTTTCGTTGTTAATAACATGAATACTATAACTCTTGTTGCGGTCGTTGGTTGCCAAAGTGAACCGACAGAACTGAAAATCAAATATAAAAAATGTATACGTAGGACCTATATAATCTGAATGGAAATTATTGTTGTTGTTGTTATTATTATTATTATTATTATTATTATTATTATTATTATTATTATTATTAAGGTAAGTACATCAAATAAGGCCACGCTAAGGTTTGATTCGTTGGTATTTGGTTGTTTCTCAAAGAATCTTTGTCAATTTTAACACAATTAGAAATTAATTCATGAGGAAATGAAAAACACATAGCTTAACTGTTAAATTGTGTTGTTATTAAAATGTATTTGCAACAAAGAAATAATCGACCTTATTAGTAACAGGGATTCCAAATAAGGCTACCTCTAAATTTCCAAATTTTAGAACTAGACGAGGTTGACAAACTGCTCATTTAATAGAAGAAAGGATTGAACGGAAATACATTTTATTTTATTTAACAAAGAAAACTGTAAGTATATACAGGGTGTTTCAAAAATACGGGGCATAATTCCAGGTATGTATTTCCCACATGTAGACAATCAAAATAGTTCATTACAACATGTGTCCGGAAATGCTTCATTTCCGAGTTATGGCCTTCACAACATTGAAATTCACCGGAACGTTTCTCTTTCCGCAGGTCGTTGCCGTCAAAGGAGACATTAAGAGGGCTCTCTGACAGTTCATTCCGAGGCGAAGGTTACATTCAGTGTTGTGTAGGCGTTAGACTGTGCGACGTATTCAAATCAAGAGCTGGCAGAGATACACTTCATGTACGGTAAGGCGGACGGCAATGCTGCGCTGGCTCGTCGTTTGTACCAGGAGAGATACCCACAGCGACAATGTCCAGATCGGAAGACATTTGTACGTCTCCATTACCGTCTGTGCTAGTATGGAAAATTTACCTCTCCTGGTTTGGTAAGGGGACGACCAAAATCTACAACTCCAGAAGTACAGGAGGAGATTCTGGATTCTGTGAACATGACTCATTCTATCAGCACACGAAGGGTAGCGTTGCAAGTCAATGTTCCTCATACGACTGTCTGGAGACTGTTGAAAGAGTATCAATTGTATCCTTATCATTTGCAACGTGTACAGGCCCTGTCACCAGCAGATTACCCTGCACGAGTTAGGTTCTGTCAGTGATTCTTGCAGCAGTGTGGTGTAAATCCGAACTTTCCTGCCTTAGTATTATTTACAGAAGAAGCACAGTTCACACGAGATGGCATAACAAATTTCCACAATCAGCATGTATGGGCGTATGAAAACTCACGTGCAACTATTCCATCTCATCACCAGGTGCGGTTCTCCCTCAACATGTAGGCCAGTATCATTGGTGATCGATTAATTGGACCCCATGTACTTGTGAACAGACTTACGGGGCAGGCGTACACAAACTTCCTGGAAAACACCATACCTCATGTTTTAGAAGACACTCCACTGATCAATCGTCAACACATTCACTTCTTGCATGATGGCGCTCCTGCACACTTCAGTCGTACGGCTCGGCGGTACTTGGGTCGAAGATTTCCTGATCGATGGATAGGTAGAGGTGGCCCAATTGCTTGGCCTCCACGCTCAACTGATCTGAACCCTCTCGATTTCTACTTGTAGGGTCATTTAAAATCATTGGTTTATTCGTCTCCGGTTCCTGATTTGGAATCCCTTCGGAATCGAATTGTGGCATGTTCTGAGGATATACGCAATACTCCTGGAGTTTGGGATCGTGTTCGCAGGTCAATGAGACATCGATGTGAGGTCTGTATTCAAGCAGGAGGTGGACATTTTGAGCATATTCTGTAATGACAACGACCTGCGGAAAGAAAAACGTTCCGGTGAATTTCAATGTTGTGAAGGCCATAACTCGAAAATGAAGCATTTCCGGACACATGTTGTAATGAACTATTTTGATTGTCTACATGTGGGAAATATATACCTGAAATTATGCCCCGTATTTTTTAAACATCCTGTATATTTCACCATTAATAAGAAAACCTGTAAGTCACTGAGAAAATAGCCTTTACACTATGCATAATATAAAACGTTTTAAAATATATCTTAACTTAATCATTTTCATATTCTGGGCACTCAAAATGTAGAAATTTCTGCTGTTTTGTGATCACAACACAATGTCCATTTACATATCTACAGCATGTTTCACACAAAATCATATCTCTGATTATGTCCTCCTCACAAATGAAAAAGTACCAGCTTTCCTTGTGACGTTTTTGGGCACCACTAGGTCTCGGGTTGCTTAAATCATTCTGCTGTTAAATTTTTGGTTTAGATGGAGGCTTCTTTTTTTTAATGTTTTCTGGCTTTCTGCTTTGAAACAATGATTTTGCAATTTTGTTACCTCTGTAGTTTGAAACTTTTTTCTCTCGTTTCTAGAATATCCATGAAGGAAGGAGGAGTATAGTGTCTTGGATGGATGATGAGGCAGTAGGAGTGTCAGCTGTATTGATCCCAGAATCATTGGTAGACGACCAACTGGACGAATCATCGGAAGAACTATCCAATTATCCTATCTGATGAATCAACTGCAGGTCTCTTCCCCTTTCTGCTCTCAGTAGAAGTGGATTCATTGTTCTTGGGTGCAGAGCGTCTGGCAACTACATCATCAGTTTCAATTATTTCACACAGAACAAAGCTTTCTGGTGAAATGACGTTAGGGTCAAATGGATCAATTTCTGTGGAGTGAAAATCTGAAATGATAATGGATATTACTACTGCTCTTGGCCACATTTTTCCACAAAGCAGAACGAAAGTTGCCTTTGTGATTTTCCTTTCTGAATGTGTTTCCCAAAGTCGTAACACCTCATCATTCCAGAAGGATTCAAATGGCTTGAAAACTGATTTATCCATTGGCTGTAGACAATGTGCGGTGTCTGCTATATCCACAAGACGCATGGTTTGAATCTAAGAACACAAAGTAATAAATGAATGAAAATAAAAACAAATAAATATAAATAATCAATGCAAAGAATTCAATGACTCATGTGATCCTAATAAGGTCATGGCTTGGCTTTAATTAAAGAACTACTTACGTTTTCTTCTAATTTGTTAACTAAAACAATCCTAATTTAAATTATATCACAAAACTACTTTTAAATCACGAAAATAGATTAAATATACTGCAAGAATATATATTTTTTAAATTTTAGATGGTTATTTAACGATGCTGTATCAACTACTATGTTATTTAGCGTCGATGAGATTGGTGATAGCTAGATGATATTTGGCGAGATGAGGCAGAGGATTCGCCATAGATTACTTTGCATTTACATTACGGTTGGGGAAAACCTCAGAAAAAACCCAACCAGGCAATCAGCCCAAGCGGAAATCGAACCCGCGCCCGAACGCAACTTCAGACCGGCAGGCAAGTGCCTTAACCGACTGAGCTACGCCGGTGGCAAATATATAAGGAATTTTAAAGAAAAAACGTACTTACCGCGTGGTAATACCAACACAATCAGGCTCTCTGTATGCACTACAACTGACAACGAGCGAGCGGTTGATATGTCTTAACATTCAGCAGAGCATGCGGATGAGGAAAGTGTTGCCATTTATCGGCAATATTTGACAGTTCTTCGTAAACAGTAATTGGCCTTATTGGTCTACATGGTATTAATTGGCGTACTTACCTTATTATCATTATCATTACAAATTATTATTATTATTATTATTATTATTATTATTATTATTGTTTTTTTATTATGGAGTAATTTAATGTATAATTTGTTCTTATTGTAAAATACAAAATTTTTATTTTGTGTTTATAAATTTGTTATATATTAAATTCATAACCGCAAATGGTATATGTAATAAATATTGTAACTATTTATATTATTATTTATATAATATTTCTGTTTTATAAGCAGTGCACTTATTGTATGTATTTGTATGTAGGTAGGTACTACCTATTTCAGATTCAGTTCCCCGTGTGGGAAATTAATAAATGACAATATCGAATATTATATTTATAAACAGGGAAAGGATTTATATGTAAATACATATTTACTTATAAAGCTAATATAATTTATATTTTGCATTATCTTTATGTTTCACAATGTGTAGGGTTGAAAAATCCTACTTTTATTTTCCATATTTTTCCATATTTTAGAGTTTAGTACATATTTTCGTTAATTTCCATATATTTTCCATATTTCATATAAAACAGTCCATATTATATTAGGTTTAACAATAAAACAAAACAAAATTCCATTAACTTTTAAAAATACATTTCAACAATAGAGATTTAAACACATGTTCAGTAATCCCTTTAACATCAGAGTTATTTGAAAATTAGCAGTCCTATCAACAATGGGAAAGTAAGTTACAAAACTGTATTAATTTAATTTAAAATTTTTAACAGACTTCAGTTGTGCAGCTCAACAGTTAAATGCCAGTCAGAGTACACATAGGTTCAGTTTTGTAAATCATACTATAAAGACGGTAAATATGCCAAAAGTACGTCATTCAGTCAATTTAAAATCAAAACTAACAAGTTACATTTCAGAATTTAAAGAAGATGGTTTATCAACTGACAATAAAATATTATTTTGTAATTTGTGTCAGTGTGCAGTATCATCTACACAAAAGTTCCTGGTGCAACAACACATTACAACTAGTAAACATCAGGCCAACAAACAACTAAATTCCAAGCAGAGACAATTGTTTTTAACACAACCAACAACATCGAATGTAAGATCTGAGTTTAACATCGACCTGTGCCGTTCTCTCATCTCTGCTGATATTCCTCTCTACAAACTAAAGAATAAGGTCTTCAGGGAATTCCTTGAAAAATATACTCAACATACAATCCCGGATGAGTCAACACTTAGGAAGACGTATGCTCCATCCATCTACGATGAGACAATACAGAAGATAAGAGATGAAATTAAAGATAGTTCAATTTGGGTTTCCATTGATGAGACTCCCGACAAAGAAGGTAGACTTGTTGGTAATGTAGTTATCGGTTTGTTAAGTGAACAATATTCTGAACGAATTCTTTTACATTGTGATGTTCTAGAAAAGTGCAATAACAAAACTATAGTTAAACTGTTCAACGAAGCTATGGGTATCCTGTGGCCAAAGGGTATTATGTACGATAATGTGTTATTCTTTATTAGCGATGCTGCCCCTTATATGGTCAAAGCTGGACAAGCATTATCTGTTGTATATCCTAAATTGACTCATTTTACTTGTGTGGCGCATGCATTTCATCGTGTGGCAGAAGTGGTCAGAGACAATTTCCCTAAAGTAGATTTGTTGATTTCATCAGTGAAAAAAGTATTTCTCAAAGCTCCCAGTAGAGTTAACGTGTTGAAAGAAATGTACCCTGAAATTCCATTGCCACCAAAGCCAATTTTAACTAGATGGGGTACATGGCTAGAAGCAGTTGAATATTATGCCGAACATATAGACTCTATTAACAATGTTCTCCTTGCATTGGACTCTGAAGATGCAGTCTCAATTGATACTGCGAAAACAGTTACCTGTGACATAAGTGTGAAGAATGACTTAGCTCACATTCAGCATACATTTTCATGCATCATAAAAACGCTCAAAAGTCTCCAAAATAGGCACCTTTCACTATCTGAAAGTTTTGAAATTATAAATAGTACTGTGGAACAACTGAATCGTGGTAGAGGTAAAGTTGCAGATGCAGTAAGAGCTAAGGTGGACACTGTACTTTCAAAAAACCCTGGATATGAAGAACTACAAAAGGTTGTTGCTGTGATGAGTGGTGAATCAACAGTGAAGATTAACTTGGACTTATCCCCAGCAGACATTGTGAAATTGAATTATGTACCAGTTACTTCTTGTGACGTCGAACGCTCTTTTAGTCAGTATAAATCTATCCTCAGAGACAATAGAAGAAGATTCACTTTTCAGCACTTGAAAGAAATGTTTGTAACCTATTGTTATGGTAACAGACAATAAAAATTGTGTTTTGTTGAAACTACATTGGAAGATAAGGTACGTCCATTATATTTTTTGTTTAGTTTGATTAAAATGTACCAATATTTAACGTACATAGTCATTTTTTTATAATTTTAAGTCCATATTTAATTCCATATTTTGGTAAAAATCCATATTTAATTCCATATTTTGGTAAAAATAACTACATATATATTTACATATTTCATATATTTTTAGTCCATATAAATCCGTTCCCTGTTTATAAAGTATTATTAAGTCCAACAATACACGAACTTGTTTCACCTTTCCGCTCTTTTGTCCTATGCATAATTTTTTCCCCGGCACGGCATGTACTGTAAAAAATCCACACTCTATTAAGTAAGTAGTACCCGTTGTCGCCGCTAGACAAGCATGCATGGTAACTATTGGAGAGAATAATGTATCATCATATTCATGCTGAAAATCGAACCCTGGTCGTGAAGAATTGATATTCTACAGTAAAATTCTACACAATAAAACTCACATCATTCTTGTGGTCGTCCATTATTGGCGACATAGTGCTGTAGTTCCAAGCTCGGCAGCTTTACTGTCATATCTAATCTTAAAAAAACAGGTGCAGTATATGCACACTAATTGTGCGCATTTATTCTTTATTAGGCCTTAATAATGTGTTTATCTGTTATTCTTGAACATTTACTATTAGTCTAACAGAGTATGTCAACTTGGTAAATATTTATGTTTTCTGCTGATTTTTAGAAATGTTTTGTTCAAATTAACTGGAAAGTAAGGACAATTACTGAACATTAGTTTGCTTATACCGTCTTTGTTGGTTTTACTGTTTTTACGTATTTATTGTTTGCTAACAGTTTCAGAAATTTTCAATATTCTTTTGAGTGTGTTGGTACAATGGAAGGTTCGACTTGACTTCGTTCAGTTGTTAGAGGACATAAAACCCGGGCTTACAACAAATGTGTCTTATGATGGAATTAGATAATTTTAAGCTGTAAAAGGAAAGTGGTATGAAAAACTCAGCTTTTGTAATCAGCCTGCTTTCTTTTCCATCTCTTCTCTCTGCCCGCTCACTTACTCATAGCACTTTCTTCTTCTTCTTACACAATCTTCTGAGTCTTCTTTCCTTCTTTTCATATCTACTTCAATAATTTTCGTTTGCCTACAATTTTAATATTAGGTTTTCTAAATTTTCTCTTCAGTAAGTTACTATCACTTTCCGATACATTATTATTCTTAGTTTCTCTTTTTGTTGCAGCCACCATCTTCTCTCCCATCCTTGACACATCAGTCAACTCTCTGACAGACCCATCATTCAGTCTGTCAGCTGTTCGGTAGGCCTATCAAGTAGCCAGTCGATTATTTTTACTTTCTCATTATACGATGAACGAAGAGAAAAAAAAACTCTCATGGTACAAACATGGATTTTGAGATTTTCAATACTGAAATACACGTTCCCAACATTCACGATATCGAAATAACTGTTTACGATACAACAAGTGTTAAAATGACACTTCATTCTGTAAGTAAGGGCGTTTGCGAAACGAGGTCGTAGGCGGAGTGTAGCAAACCTATGATCAAAGTTAATTCATTTATTAACTTATATGTCGTACACTATTTTTCAAATAGTCCTTCAGTACAATATATAGTAATTTAATTACCTCTGATTGAGGTTCTGGCTGATAGGTAGGTCTACATGAGCGGTGACCAAAACTCGAACGGCAGTGATACACGCGAGGGACAGTTTAAGAAGTAAGGAGACGGGGGAGAGGTACATGGCATGAAAACTACAACCACTGGTGGTTCGTGCACTAACATTGAGTTCATCAACCGCGCGAATAAAAATCGCAAGCTTTGCTGTATCAGTAATGACATTCTGTCGTCAAGAACCAATAAAAAATATACAAATTTTCTTGCTTTTTTTAAATATTCCTTATGAACACAATCAGAAATTTCCTGAATTCTCTTCTGGGATATTTAGTCGAGAAATGCGCAGTTTTTCAAAATTAATTAACAACTTGCATTGGAGAAATTATTTCAGCCATCTTGATCATTACGCTTTTATAAATCTCTCCTTCGTTGGAAGACTTAAGAGAACGAGCTATTTCGTTCGCCACTAGATAGCTGGCTTCCTTACATTTATGTCGTCTTTCTCTTCATGACGATGATTTACGGCTGATTTCAGTTCTTGGAGTTTAATAGCTCGTTTCATTACTACACTAGCACGTAATTTAGATTTGAAATTGTACATATGAATAGATAATATTCAATAAGTTTCTCTATTATTATTATTATTATTATTATTATTATTATTATTATTATTATTATTATTATTTAGTATTAAATCAGTAACTAGTAAATAACTGAAAATAGTGATCAAAAGATTAAAAAAGAACATTAAAATGGAGATATGGCGTAGTAATTATTTTATCATTCAAGGGAAGATGTAGGCCTATATATTCAGACACGTATATAAGAATTATGGTAACACTTGCTGATAAATAATAATAATAATAATAATAATAATAATAATAATAATAATAATACCTGTTATATGCCTATGTATTCAGCGTAATGTCCTGTCATGTCGTTTATATATACTACTCCTAATTGAACCGTTGAGCAAAGCAACATATTACATTTTCTCCGACAGAAAAGCGAATAAATTCCTCTTCCCATTCTGTACGAAACCTTATGTTCCTGCTCGTAGAGACAGAGGATTTATAGAGCGACATGGTACCGACACTGCTTACCTTCAGTACGTGAGTGGAACAGAGAGCAATGTACAGGAAACTCCCCTTACCAGTATGAATGTCACGATGTAATCGACGATACCCAGTTTGGTCACCGCTGGTCTACATCTACCATCAGACAATAGGCTACAT
Source organism: Periplaneta americana (assembly GCF_040183065.1). Lineage (NCBI taxonomy): Eukaryota > Metazoa > Arthropoda > Insecta > Blattodea > Blattidae > Periplaneta > Periplaneta americana. The sequence goes on along the minus strand of NC_091118.1, from coordinate 93,192,618 downwards.
CTCACTTGACGATTTGCATCAGAAGAGGAACAGTAATTGTTTGTGTATGTGTGTATTTATTACATATATATATATATAAACCAATCCATGTATTGTGGGTCCCTATCACCACGGCATGGCGCGTCCTCAGGTTGCGGATAGAGGAGACGGCCTCCAGATATGGAGGGTAGCTGTGAATATATTGAATAAGCAGTCGTGGACAACCGATAAGGGGTGGTCCTCCAGCTTGGGGGTTGGGCGAAGGGCTAACAACCCATCACCGTAAAAAAAACAGTTTGATACGAATCCCTACAATAAGCCTCGGAATAGGACCGATTTTCTGGCACGACCACAGCAAAGGAATAAGGTTTTGAGATTTGGCACTTGGAACGTAACTAGTCTTTATAGAACAGGAGGGGTAACATTAGTAGCAAAAGAACTAGCTAGATATAGAATAGACTTCATGGGAGTACAAGAGGTTAGGTTAGATGGGAATGGCATATCACAAATAGGAGATTACTTGTTGTATTATGGGGAAGGAAACAATAATCACCAATTAGGAACAGGATTCTTTGTTCATAAAAGAATAAAATCAGCAGTAAAAAAGGTCGAATTTATCAGTGACAGGTTATCATATTTAGTACTTAAGGGTAGATGGTGCAACATCATAGTCATAAATACTCACGCCCCTACAGAAGAGAAAGACGACCATATAAAGGATAGCTTCTATGAGGAATTGGAACATACTTTTGATCAGTTCCCTAGATATCACATGAAAGTTTTATTGGGGGATTTCAACGCTAAAGTAGGACGGGAGGATATTTTTAGACCAACTATTGGAAAAGAGAGCCTACACGCAATTAGTAGTGACAATGGAGTTAGATTAGTCAACTTTGCCACATCGAAAAATTTAATTGCCAAAAGTACAACATTCCCCCATAAGGATATACATAAATATACTTGGACTTCTCCAGGTGGATTGACACACAACCAAATAGATCACATCTTGATAGATAAACGGAGACATACTAGTATAGTAGATATTCGAACTTTCAGGGGTGCAGACTGTAATTCTGACCATTATTTGGTGATTGGAGAATTAAGAGAAAGATTATCAGTAGCCAAGCGAGTAGCGCAACAAGTTAATATTACTAAATTCAACATTTTGAAATTAAAGGACGAGGAAGCTAAGCAAAATTATCAGGTCGAAATTTCGAATAGGTTTGCCACTTTAGAAAGTTCCGACGAAGTTGAGAAAGAATTAGATGTTAATAGCGTGTGGGAAAATATCAGAGATAGTATCAAAATTGCAGCTGAGCAGAGCATAGGTTATTATGAAACTAAGAAAAAGAAACCGTGGTTTGATGAAGATTGTTGCATGGTAGTAGAAAGAAGGAAAGAGGCAAAATTGAAATTCTTACAGATCCAATTGAGGAGAATAGAGATAATTATTTCAATGAAAGACGGGAAGCAAGTCGTACACTTAGGAATAAAAACAGAGATGTTACTTGAAGGAAAAACTGAATGAGGTAGAAACAAATAGTAAGACTAAACATTCGAGATTTATATAAGGGTATAAAGGAATTTAAGAACGGATATGAGTCAAGGGTAAACGTGATCAAGGATGAGAATGGTGACTTGCTTGCAGGCTCTCCATCAATCCTAAACAGATGGAAAAAACTATTTTGCGCAACTACTGAATGTACATAGGCCAAATAGAAATGATTGGGACGAAATTGAAATACAAACTGCTGAGCCATTTATACCCGAACCCACGCTTTCAGAAGTCGAAATTGCGATAGAAAATCTGAAAAAGTACAAGTCTCCAGGTATCGATCAAATTCCAGCAGAATTAATACAAGAGGGTGGAAGTGCATTATATAGCGAAATTTATAAACTTGTACTTGCTATCTGGGAAAAGGAAATTGTACCAGAACAATGGAAGGAGTCCATAATTGTACCTATTTTTAAGAAGGGGGACAAAACCAACTGTGGTAACTTTCGAGGATTATCACTTTTGTTGACGTCGTACAAAATTTTGTCCACTGTTCTTTTGAGAAGATTAACTCCGTACGTAGATGAAATTATTGGGGATCATCAGTGCGGTTTTCGGCGTAATACATCGACTATTGATCAGATTTTTTGTGTTCGACAGATATTGGAGAAAAAATGGCAGTATAAGGGTACAGTACATCAGTTATTCATAGATTTCAAAAAGGCATATGACTCGGTTAAGAGGGAAATATTATATGATATTCTTATTGAATTTGGTATTCCCAAGAAACTAGTTCGATTAATTAAAATGTGTCTCATTGAAACATACAGCAGAGTCCGTATAGGTCAGTTTCTATCTTATGCTTTTTCAATTCACTGCGGGCTAAAGCAGGGAGATGCACTATCACCTTTACTTTTTAACTTCGCTTTAGAATATGCCATTAGGAAAGTTCAGGATAACAGGCAGGGTTTGGAATTGAACGGGTTACATCAGCTTCTTGTCTATACGGATAACGTGAATATGTTACGAGAAAATACACAAACGATTAGGGAAAACACGGAAATTTTACTTGAAGCAAGTAAAGGGATCGGTTTGGAAGTAAACCCCGAAAAAAACATAGTATATGATTATGTCTCGTGACGAGAATATTGTACGAAATGGAAATATAAAAATTGGAGATTTATCCTTCGTAGAGGTGGAAAAATTCAAATACCTTGGAGCAACAGTAACAAATATAAATGACACTCGGGAGGAAATTAAACGCAGAATAAATGGGAAATGCGTGTTATTATTCGGTTGAGAAGCTTTTATCATCCAGTCTGCTGTCAAAAAATCTGAAAGTTAGAATTTATAAAACAGTTATATTACCGGTTGTTCTGTATGGTTGCGAAACGTGGACTCTCACTCTGAGAGAGGAACATAGGTTAAGGGTGTTTGAGAATAAGTTTACACAACACAGAACTGCACGCATTGTACTCTTCACCTGACATAATTAGGAACATTAAATCCAGACGATTGAGATGGGCAGGGCATGTAGCACGTGTGGGCGAATCCAGAAATGCATATAGAGTGTTAGTTGGAAGACCGGAAGGAAGGAGGCCGAGACGTAGATGGAAGGATAATATTAAAATGGATTTGAGGGAGGTGGGATATGATGGTAGAGACTAGATTAATCTTGCACAGGATAGGGACCGATGGCGGGCTTATGTGAGGGCGGGAATGAACTTTCGGGTTCCTTAAAAGCCATTTGTAAGTAAGTAAGTATATATATATATATATATATATATATATAAAGCAACATTGTTATTATTATTAAGTATGATTAGTGAAATTTGTTACTAACCAGCGTTGTATGCACTGGAGAGGAAAAGAAAATGGCCGCCCTACCCATTATCGTCTGGCTTAAATGCCTCATGAGTAATTTCTTATTGGTGTCACTTACGAGGTTCCTACAGTCTTCGGATAGTTGGCTAAACAACAACAAAAACAACAACAATTTCTTATTTAATTTTTATTTACGTAAGGTACGTGATGCTAATATGGCCATATTACTGTTCTATAGCTAATTGATTTGATAACCAAAAGTTAGTGTCAGTATGTCGAACCACGTGTTAGGAAGTGTACATAATCAGCGACATTAGTAGATAATAGTAAAACTGCTTGCACAGGCCTTCTTTATTTGATTTGTGGCAACGGATTAAGACGTGTTTAATATTGATATTGGTAAGTGTGTCTTGTACGACGATTTCCTTTCAAACAATTGGTAATTATAATTTCTATGTAACATTTTATAACTTGTTCAATACTCGTTACAGATATCCAATGCTTATTTAAAATGCATTCATGTTGAACTGAAAAATAGCTGATTTTTCGAGAGGTGCTGCATGCAGGTAATATGGCCACATAGATATGCGACTGTGTGCAATTTGTGGTGCATGAGGAATGTGTTGGACTCACAAAAGACTTATTTATTTGCTAATCATACTTGTACTAATATATATATATATATTTTTAATTTTTGTGTTTGTTAACGTTGTCATTATTTTTTTACAAATTGCAATGTTTTATAGACCCAATCACAAATTATTTGTGGGAATATTTTTTTGAAATCAAGAACCATTATTTTCAAGACAAGCTTTATTAATCACCAATAAATGTTTTTATTTCCAAAATAGTGAATTTTCTTCTTTCTGGCCATATTACCTTCATATGGGCATAATACCTGCACAATGCAAGATCCTTCAAAATGTAAAAAATAAAGCACTCTTTTAAAGAAAGTCTTTAATTATTTTTCTTTGTAGGTCTATGCATAAGGAATCAAACTTTTTCTTTACGGAATACCACAGTCGTGAAAATGTTAATTCAAATTAAGATGGTCATATTCCGAATTACCTGCACAATGTAAGATTCTTCAAAATGTAAAAAAACAAAGCATTCTTTTGAATAATGTCTTGAATTATTTTTCTATGTATGCACAAAGAATCAAACTTTTTATTTAGGGAATACCACAGTCATGACAAAGTGCCGCCTGAAGTCAAGGGCTGCCGAACATTGAAATCTTTCAAATCCAAGTTATAAAATTATCTTATGACGAGTTGCCAAACTAACTTACTATTATGATAAGTGTTGTATTGCATGTTTCCACGTATTCACATTTTTTTTTAATGTTCTAGTGATATTTAACTTATTTTATATTTTTGTTTTCATATTTTCCGATAACGGAGCTGTATATAATCATAATTTTCCTTACTGTGTGTACTTAAAAATATTGTATTCATTGTATGCTTTGTACTGCACTATTTTATTACTACTATTAGTATTATTATTACTATTAGGCCTGTTATTATTATTATTGTTATTATTATTGTTATTATTATTATTACTATTCTTATTTATTATTATTATTATTATTATTATTATTATTATCAATAATTGTCTTATTTTTTTATACTTTGTATGCCTCATGTGTTTTTGACCTGCTGTTCACATTTTATTATGCTTTTTTCTTTCTTTCTCTATGTTATATATTATGTCTGATTTCTTCTTACTTGTTGTTTACATTTTATTATTATTATTATCATGTTCAGTTTTGTGTGTAAAATTGTAGTGTACTTTGTAAATTTGTAGTGTTTTTGTAACGCAGTTTTTACTCCTGGTTGAGTGTAAGAGAAGGCCGTATGGCCTTAACTCTGCCAGGTTAAATAAATCATTATTATTATTATTATTATTATTATTATTATTATTATTATTATTAATTCAAATTAAGATGGCCATATTACCTTTAGGTACCTTAATTTCTCCTCTCGAATCTTAAAGAATTACTGGTCGCTGGTTTAAACCTCTCTTACTTTCATGGAAATCACTCACGCTTAACAAGGAATTAGAGTAATTGAAATTAATAGAAGGCACATGTTTTGAAGTTAATTATAAAACAGTAATATACTTACGTAACATACAGTTCTATCGATTTTAATTTCCGATTTGAATAAATAGAAAAACATTATTAGACCTGTCATGGTAGAAAAATATCTACTTTTTGCAAATAGACTATATACAACTTGAATGACACATATCTACCTAAATTGTACAATAGCTGAAATCAAAATGTCTTTCGGAATTGTACGACATGTTTTTTGTGACTAACACAGAAAACTAAAATTTATTTTTTTATTTGGACGCATAATAAATAATGTATATTTTTAGACATTCTTTCCTAAAAGAAGATCATTTAACGCTAGACAAGTATGTTAAAATTACACTGCCTTTATACTATTCGCGCATATTATCAATTGTTTCCTACAAGATATCTCAAGACAGCAATCGCAGCCAATCAATAATGCGGTTCAAATAATGCCAGGCCTAGTTTTAAATATCACTTTTTTTTTGTTGAAACATACAGAAATTAAGTAAATTGCTTCAGAAAATATTTCGATGATAACCATATTATATGTTACTACTTGTAACACAATTATGGTTTGGGAAATCTCATAATCTGAATGAGCGAGAAGAATCTTTTCGCTGTACGCCTACTTATTTGGCCATTCTTTTCTTGCCCATTCCATTAACCTGTTGTATATTAAATTGCTTCCTTTATCTTGTTGGTAATAAATTCAATGTTACTTTTCCTGAGGCTTCTTTTATTTCTTCCGATTCACTTTTACAATTGTTATTCATTTCCTAATGCCACTTTGAAATCCCTGTCATAATATTTCATAAATTTAGCGCCAGGTGGCATTCAATGCCACATCTGTCATGTCGATCAATATACTGACAGTTCTAAATATTCTACCAGGTAGTATATATCCAGCAATTCCAAGTAATATCATATGTAAATAAATTATTAAATGATCTATTGTACTTATAGATACAGGACAACTGTCTAAAAGATAGTGTAACACATGCATGTTAAAATTATTCTTATTTTGCGACTAGGCACGTTTTCGAAATAAAATGTTATTTTTAACACTTTATCGTAAATAAATACTTTCAATAACAGTTAGAAAAAATAAACTTTTAAATTATAAATTCATTACATGTTAAATTATCTGAAGCATTGTGGAGCAAGTAAAACAGAAAATGAGAATAAATTGTGTCACTTTATGACACCCAATTTTTCATTTTTGTTTCTTTTTATGCATTTTTATCCCCATTTTTGGCTTTTGCTTCTTTGATAGTTATACCGTATGGTAATAAGAAACAAACAGGATATATACAACCCTCCCAGTCTGACGATAAACATGTTTGAAGAAACTGAGAAGTTTAAATATCTTGGAACAGTAATGACAAGTAACAATAACGAATTAATTGAAGTACAGAGTCGAATCACTGCAGCCAATAAGGCCTATTTTGTATTAAACGGAATATTTAAACCTAACTGTGTGCACAAGGAAACAAAACTTAAAATATACAGGACAATTATTAGAAGTAGGCCTATTCTCTGTTATGCAAGCGAAACTTGGACATTATTTAAGGAGATAGAAGCTAAACTAGGTATATTTGAGCGCAAAATACTCAGAAGAATTTTTGGACCAGTGCAAGAAAATGTGCAATGGAGAATACGTTATAATAACGAGCTATATAAATTATATAGAAGTTTCGATATTGTTACTTTCATCAAATTAAGGAGGCTTGAATGGGCCGGACATAACTATCGGATGGAAGGAAACAGAATACCAAATAAGATCTTGAAAGAGAAAATACATGGTAAAAGACCAAATGGAAGAATCAAAAATAGGTGAATAGATGCGGTAACGATCGATTCTCAGAACTATCTCGGAACAACTACCTGGAGAAGATTAGCACAGGACAGGGACAATTGGACGAAGAAAATCGAGGAGGCTAAGGCTCGACTTTGGGTTGTGATGCCATCATACTAGTATACCGTATGGTATTTGGCGAGGTGAGGCCTAGGATTCGTCATAGATTATCTGACATTCGCCTTATGGTTGGGGAAAACTTCGGAAAACCCCAACGAGGCAATCAGCCTAAGCGGGAATCGAACCCACGCCCTAGAGCAATTCAGGAACAGCAGGCATTACGCGCTACCGTCTGAACTACGTTGGTCGCTTTTAGTTCTTCCAGATTTTATTATTTAGTTGTTCTTTCTTCCTTATTATCTCACTTTTCTCTCTAATTCCTCATTCAGTTTTTCGTCTCTTTAATGCATTTCTTTTTTCTTTAGTCTGTACTGTCTGTCATTATTCAATCATGCTTTTCTTCCTTGTCGATTTTGAATTTCTACCTCTCTCTCTCTTTCTCTTTTCAACAAATGACTGGAGACGACATGGACCCCACGGAGCGACCAGCTTGTTAGGAATGTAACGCAGCATGTCACTCGCTTCGCCCTTGGCAGCAGGTTTCCTGTCTGACACGAGGTGCGTGGTCCAGACATTCACGAGTTTTTGCTACAAGACGAGTGGAAAGTGAAAGTGGAAGCGGAGAAAGCGAAGGTCAAGTTCATAGACAATGCGTCTACATTCTTTTGTTTCTCGTACCGGTTCTCGAGTCTGTTCAAGATAGTGTCACATCATCAAGCAAGGCCGAGAGGAACGTGACGACTTCCGACTATTAGGATCTAGATTTAGAACAGAATGTCTGCAAGGAAACTCTGGCACTGTGCTGTATGTTCAGCAAGAAAAAGAAATTATATCATATATATGTAGTTATTTAAAAATACAGATGTCCGGTTTCACCAACCTTCGTTATCATTATAACGTCTCGTTAAATAATTTAATGACACTTAGTTGGTTTTTGTGTTTCTGCAAGCATCTTTATTGCAAACGCATCTTTAAACTTATCGTTAATTTATTAGAGCCTAACTCGTCGCGTTAAAACAGTACGATGCGTTAAGAAGTCAACAACATGGCGGACGTATTCGATGCTGAAATTCATTATAGCCTATAGAACTTCAAATATTATTGGCGAAATTATATGTGGTAATAACACTTGTAATAATGATTTTGAAGACTTAAGCGATAAAGAGTTCCACAAAAGCCACATAATATTAAAGGAATAAATAGTAAGGGTGATTCTAGAAGAAACTGAATATAGATAGGTTAGAATAAGACAGATAGGAATCACCCACTTAACGCCTTTTCAACAGATTCTTCTCGCTTTAAGATTTTATGTTACGCAAAGTTTTGAAATAGTAATTGGTGATATGAAAGGAGTGTCAAAAGCTGTATTGTCTAGATATGTAAATAAAGTATAAACATTACGATCACAATACGGTCATTATTTTTATAACAGACCTATAGCTAAATTTCCTGTCGTCATTGACAACGACAGATTCTGTACATGTTCCAATCGTATCCTCTGGCAGTAATGTGGCCAACTGATTCTGCAATAGAAGATCCTATTTTTCATTCAATATTCAAACAATTTCATATGTAAAGCTCCGTATAGAGAAATTATGAATAAATTAGGGCTGAGGCAGTTTCCTTTATACTCCGCTTCTTCACCTTGCACATACGAATCTGTGACAGGTTAGGTTTGGTCAGTTTAGTTTTTTGTTATGCCTCACATATACGATCAACTGCATCTACACAACAAAAAATTCCTTATAAATTTAATGATTTTCACTTCCAAAATTACTAGAACACCTCAGAGCTAGTTTTACCGAAATTGTAGATGGCCAGGGTCAGTACACGTTAGCGCAACATTCCAAAGATCTAAGAGGAGGATCCCTTTTTTAATGGGAAGAGAGTAAAGAGATTTATTTTTAGGAGACAATGGATACTCCTTAAAATCCAATTTAATGACAACCCTCTAGAATCCTGTCTGGTTGAGTGTTTGAAAAGGCCATATGGCCTTAAACTCTGCCAGGTTAAATAAATCATTCGCCCGTGATCATATGTAACCAATGAAATTCGCGATTTCGAAGCCATGGTCGTATGAGAAATAAAACATGCAAGATACAAGTACGAAATCCTCACGTTACTAAATGCATGTTAATTTTAAATAAACGAGGCTTGGTAAAACAATCAGCATTTAAAGATCTCGATAAAATTAAACGACCAGTTTGTTGACAAATCTTTTGTGCTGATTTCAAGAAGGTTGGTGAAACCGGACAAAAGTCTATTCAGAAATAGGCTGATTTCTGCATTCGTGTAAACAAGACTTTTTAGAGATTCTAAAGGACAGTATATACCCCATTATTAAGCTTACTTAGACACACAAAAATTGCTTGCTTTTCATAGGACGTTCCATCCTATAGCAAGGTTGTTCATTACAACGACGTAGAATTTGAATGGGAACCTTTATTTTTCATACGGAGTTGTATCTCATAGAAGAATTCACCATTGAATGGCAGATGAATTAGAAAGAAGCGTACCGCGAAAAGGAAAATTAAAATTATGGTTTATTTAACGACGCTCGCAACTGCCGAGATTATATCAGCGTCGCCGGTGTACCGGAATTTTGTCCCGCAGGAGTTCTTTTACATGCCAGTAAATCTACTGACATGAGCCTGTCGCCTTTAAGCACACTTAAATGCCATCGATCTGGACCAAAATCGAACCATGAGTTCTCCTTGCGAACGAAAATCTATTACTTACTTCTGAAGTGGATATTTATTTATTCATTCACTTAATGAAAGCTAGCCAATTTATATCAGTAGCGTCTATGTGTTCAAGCATGTTTTTTTATTCCAGGTTGTTTCCTTGCTTCAATTTTAATATAGTCCTGTCTTGTTACTCTAGCTATAAGTTACGCCTTAGAAATCTCATTGCAGCTGCTTGAATTACACTCAATCTGTAGTTCTCACAATCTGTTTCGCTGCCACAACGACCATTCAGTATCAACTGTAACAAATTCAATTATTACGGAGCGTTGCTTTAAGCACAATGGTGTACTGCCAGTGCCATATTTAACTTTCATTACGAAACGTCGATTTCAGTTGGACTGCTGCCACTATACACTATGGTATTGTTCGCGATGACTCAAGAATAGAGATGGCCGATATTTCACAAACCGATATTTTGTCACAGGTATTTTTTTGTCACAGATAAACCTGTGATTGATGACGCGAAATATCTGTGACAAAATATCGCTATCGAAATCTGCTCCGTATTCAGTACTCTGTTACCGTTGCAACGTCTGTGACTGATATTTTCTCCTCTACGTCGTGGGTTTGCGCATGCGCATGATACAATAACAGCAATCGGGCGGTGGTATTTGATTATTTTTTCGTGATATTTTGTTCAATATTATTTTTTTCAAAGTGATGATGTGTTACATAGTTATTAGCGGCATTATAATAATATAATCATGAATCTGACATTTTCTTTTCATATTTTAGTCTGTATATATGTTTTATAAATGTTTTGTGTATTTCCCCGAGATCTTCACATTTTCGTATTACTGTGCATTTATATTAATGTGTAAGTATTTTCCACTCAATTAAAACCGAACGAGACAAAACTGGCTAATATGATGGGCAACTTATTTCGCTAAACTAACCTTGAGGTAGTTTCCTTCGTATTCCCCTTATACACCTTGCATATACGAATCTGTGACAGGTCAGGTTTGGTTGGTTTAAGCTTTTATTATGCCTAGACATATACGATCAACGACTAAACTAGCGTTGAGGTAGTTCCTTCGTACTCCGCATATACACCTTGCATATACGAATCTGTGACAGGTTAGGTTTGGTTAGTTTAGACTTTGTTATGCCTTGGATATATGATCAACTGCATCTCCACAAAAAATTAAATTCAACGATTTACACTTCCGAAATCACCGAAACTACCTCAGCGCTAGTTTAACCCGAAGAACTGTCTCCCCACAAAAAAAATCCTTATAAATGCAACGATTTTCACATCCGAAATCGCCGAAACTACTTCAGCGCTAGTTTCACCATCTTATTATAAATGATGTAATGATTACACGATTTAAATAATAATACCATTGGTTACCAATGCTTTTATCTTGTGTAAAATCCTGTCTGAACAACTGTTTTGTTTTGTAATTATTTTCCATTGTTTTTCCGAATACTGATGTTTCGTTAATTTTTATTCTGATTCAATATTATAATGTTAATGCATGACTTAAAAATAATTTATCCGTTATTACAATAAAAAGGATCAATTTTTAAAACGATTAGGATAATCACATAACCTCAATTTCTCCATACCCAACTACATTAAAAAATTATCAACTGATTCCATATCTACAATCAACTACGATATAACCTCTTGGTATATGAGGTTAACTTTTTACATGTTACTGTTGAGTTAGATTAGTATTTATTTGTTAATGGTACATGTACATAATTTATTTGTTGGATTTTCCCATATACACCACTGATGTGTGGCGTGTATAGAGAAATCGTATTCACATTGCACTGCTCTTCAATATTTCCTGTTAATTTTTATCGGTGTGACAAAATATCGGTGTAATTCATGCATATTGTGCTTACTTATCGATATAAAATATCGGTGTGACAAAATTACAGATAAAAGTCACAGATATTTAATTGTCACAGTCACAGTTGTCACAGATATTTGGAAATATCGTTTAAGCTAAACTCTACTCAAGAACCACAATGCGCATGTGCAAAACTCGTCATATCCTTTTTTTGAAACGTTATAGCTCCGGAACAAAACTGTTAAGTCATCTTTCGCAATTTAACCAGGTAGTTTTTGTTCTATCCATGGGATAGCAGCATCTCCAGCATCCCAGCCAAAATTTTCATACAACACAGAACAGACAAACATTCTAAACAAGGAAAACAACAAACACGCAGACATCATTTACTGGCACAGATACATAGACGACATACTAATTCTATACAAAGGAAGAAAAAGACAGATTGAAAACCTACACAAACTTACTTACTTACAAATGGCTTTTAATGAACCCAAAGGTTCATTGCCGCCCTCACATAAGCCCGCCATCGGTCCCTATCCTGTGCAAGATTAATCCAGTCTCTATCATCATATCCCACCTTTTAATATTATTCTTCCATCTACGTCTCGGCCTCCGGTCACCCAACTAACACACTATGCATTTCTGGATTCGCCCATACGTGCTACATTGGGCTGCCCATCTCAATCCTCTGGATTTAATGTCAGTGTTGCCACGACCTACTCACGAAAATCAGGAGATAACCATCGAAAAAAAAAACAGGAGATTACAGTAGATTAATTAAACACAAATTTTCTTTCGTATTACAATATTAACTACAAAACAGTGCATACTGTAAGAAAGATGATACTGTTGTATTACTATATAACACATCCCTAACCTATGAACTGGAACAATTTTGCTAAATATTACTACTATCATCTTTACTCAATTAAGTCATGCAATTTTGTTTTTACACAGTAACATCTCACTGACAATGTTTCGCATTAAAATGTATTAATCAGGAGTTTTTCGTAGGCTATATTGACAAACGATTTTCGATAGAACGAGATTTATTTTAAAGATGATATTGAAGACAGTACAGCATTAGCTGCGATTGTAACAGACGAAAAATGATCCCTTTTCCTGTTTTTGCATAACTACCCTTTAAACTCTTCATAATTTTCCCACTCTGATTTATAATTTTGGGAAGAAGTATTCACTTTTCTTTCTTACTGGGACACTTTCACTCATTTTAAAAAATCACTGTGCACTATATGTGATAGATTTATTGATATTAGTTCACAAAAGTACAAAACTTAATAATTAAAAAAAAGATCTATATATAGAAGTAGTTATACATAATAAATATACAATTTCCTAAACTAATTAATTTATCTTAAATCTCAATAAATTATTGGTTCAAACTTGGACTTACGTCTGGTTTTAGTCTGTGCACGATATGTAACACAGAAATACCATTACCTACACTATACTCTCTCACTGTTTCACGTATTCTTGCACCTTTAAGCATCATTGTGGCGACGCTCTATGAGCAGGGAGACACAACGAGCTAGAAGAATATTCTTACTTCTAGCTCGTTGGGGAGATAAATGAAAACATTGTTTGGTTTGTGTATAAGATGCAAAAGTAAGACATGGTGACATAATATAATATGTAATAAATTAAAAATCCGGGCATAGAACCAGGTGACTGCAGCATGCCAAAAACGAAGGAGAAATTCGGACTTTTGACAAAAAAAAAATAGAAGTAGAGCAGTAGATTCAATGGAAAAACAGGAAATCTCCTGCTTAATCAGTAGGTATGGCAACACTGTTTAATGTTTCTAATTATGTCGGGTGAAGAATACATTGCGTACAATTCTGCGTTGTGTAGGTTTCTCCATCTCCTGTAACTTCATCCCTCTTAGCCCCAAATATTTTCCTAAGAATCTTATTCTCAAACACCCTTAATCTCTGTTCCTCTCTCAAAGTGAGAGTCCAAGTTTCACAACCATACAGAACAACCGGTAATATAACTGTTTTATAAATTCTAACTTTCAGATTTTTTGACAGCAGACTAGATGACGAAAGATTCTCAACCGAAAACCTACACAAACACATAAACAAAATAAGTTACCTACACCCAAAAGTACACTACACACTAAAAATAGAAAACAAAAAGTCCATAAATTTCTTAGACATAACAATAACAAAAACAGACAAAAAAACGTAAGTTTCAAATATACAGGAAACACATACCACTGTAATACACATACACAACATCTCCAGTTTCGATCCATGAATCGCCCTGGGTGGCGCAGTAGGTATAGTGCTGGCCTTCTGTGCCCGAGGATGCGGGTTCGATCCCGGCCCACGTTGATGGCATTTAAATGTGCTTAAATGCGACAAGCTCATGTTACTTGATTTAGTGTCATGTAAAAGAACTCCTGCGGGACAAAATTCCGTCATACCGGCGACGCTGATATAACCTCGGCAGTTGCGAGTGTCGTTAATTAAACATATAATAATAATAATAATAATAATAATAACAATAATAATCATCATCATCATCATCATCATCGGTCCATGATACACAGACTCATCAAATTCCTACGAGGCTACAAGACTATAAGAAACAAACACACACTATGAAATACATAGCACAGGAAAATGGATACAACACCAACATCATAAGAAAGACTAAACGCGAACAAGAAAAACATAACATAAATACATGACACTTGTAACTGTATGTCTGGGTGGTTTGTCTTTGTAATCTGGCAGAATGTAATCATATGTATGAGTGGTCTTTCTTTATGATCTTGGAGTTTGTGTGTGTAAAAAAAAAAAACTTTCGATATGGTAAGCGCATGCGTCGATGTTCTTTGGACGCCAGCTGGATGGCACGGTTTCCACCATGCTGGATGGTGCGGTCTGGGGCAGTCACAGTCAGTGGTTGACTAGAGCTGGAGCTATCAGCTGGGATTTTAAAAGGGGGAGGGGGGCTTTGGTGTTATGGTTCGATAATGATGTAATTTTCAACCAATGATTGCAAGATTGGTTGTGCTACCCTGGTTTTCGCTAGGCTGAAACGAATCCACTTTGTAAGTCGGTATGCTGTAATGGTTAGCAAATATTATTAAGATTAGTTCTGATAGACTGTCAAGATTATGAGGTAATAGAATTTAGATAGGCCTATGCATTGGAAATCTTTAAAGGGAATGATTTCTAATTCTATTGTTATTGTTAAATTAAATATTTATTATCAATTTAATGTTGTCTAAACAGACGTAATCCTGTATATTTGGTTTGCAGTTAAAAAAACACTATGAGGTTGGTTTAATCAAATGTTTGAAGTTTAAAGAGCATTGTTGCTTTTAAGGTTGTGTTTGCTTAGTTAAAGGGAAAATAAAAATAAATTTTTATATAACTGCATGTTCTGAAGTGTTAATCTTTTAAAAACTTCCAAAAATTCCCTTTACATAATGGGAAAGCTGTTTCACACTAACATACGAAAACAAAAACACATAGAGCCTACAAGATTGCATCATCTTTCAAGAAACTAAAATACAATATTGCAAACAATACACAGAACACAGAACACGCTACAAAAACACACAGACAAGAGTCACAAACAAATAAATATAACTTAACAGGTGTGTATGTAAACTTGCATGCAATAGTTGCAATCACTTCTACATTGGATAGACTGGAAGACAATTCCAAACCCGTTACAAGGAACTTAGGTTATCACAGCCATAACCGAAACACACAACAATTCGACCTACGCAGAATAAATTATAAACTCCAATTACAACTACAAAAACATAGACATTTACATAAAAATACACATCCAGCCAAAAAAAAAAAAAAAAAAAAAGAAAACAGAAACTTGACACCCTAGAACAATGTGAAAATTACAAACACACAAAATTACACTCACAGCACATTCTGAATACTCAACTGAACTTCAAAACACATACTCTTTTTGACACAATCATGAACACACTCCACCACAACAAGAAACCAGAAGATAATTTGAACTCCCTAAGCTTCGGAGAATGACGCAAACCACGACGAAACGAGTCAGCCAGGTAATATATCATTATATTAACACATTAAAGCAATTATTACTTGTTCAGTGATTAAAATGAGTGTCACGAATGTGACATATTACACTTCCTTATTGTGCTCTTTTCGTGATAATTATTTTATCATATTGCGCAAGATATTACTGTTTACAATTTATTTTCTCGGACAGTCATTTAAAAACAAAAAAACGATAAATCATTTTTAAAGCACTAATATAAATACTAAAAATTACGCCGTACATTTGAACAAATTCATGTAAATATATAAATTACACTCAGATTCCTACTGCTCCTGCTGTGGATTGTCTGCAAAGGTGGGAGCCGTAATCTTCCACTAACTTGTGGACCTCGATAGCATACAATAGGGGTAATTTTACATTTGTAACTTTTATATTGTGCTCATACGTAATATTTTTTTCAAGTAACCCTATGTTTAAAAGTGAGAAGAATGCAAATCATATTACTGATTTATGATTAGTAACAGGCACAATATAAAATTTCATATATTGAACTATTCCTGCTAGCGGTGTAAGAACAAAGATTTTCACGATTCACGATATGTAAATGAAATTCCAATTTCCAATTTAGAGTCATTGAACTCGTAGTTTCAATGAATTCCAGAAGCCAAGATGAAATAAGTGTTATTCCACTTTGCTCATTCTTTCGAATGCAGTGAAAGTTTTTTCCAATTTTGTCATGCCTACTTATACAGGGTGATTCACGAGGATTTACCGTCATTTACGGAGCTTATTTCCGAAGACGTTCTGAGGAAAACGTCATATAAACATTTGTCCTAATCCCAATACTTTCAAAGTTACACAAATTTCAAGTTGTTAGTAAAATAACTTTTTCTTTAGTTTTAAGGGTAAAAAATATTACAAATAGAGATTGAACTATTCAGAAGCATCATTTCTTCAATTGGCTAGTGTTCTGAAGCTAAAACTCTGTTATTAATTTCTTTGTACAAATTTTTATTTTCAATTTTTAACTAAAAATGACATCATTCTTACGCACTTAACACAAAAATTGTTACAAATCTTACGACTTTAGGTACTTGATTCTTTACAGTTTAATTATGCACCCTAATGTAGGCTACAGTCTTAAAGAATTTATAAGAGTGGAGTGATTTGTAACAATTGTGATAAATGCGTAAGAAAATGTAATTTTGTAGTTAAAATCCGAAAAAGAAATATTATACCAAGCAACTATAGAATTCACAAAACATTTTTAGCTTCAGAATATTAGTTAATTAAAGAAATTATACTCCTGAATAGTTCATTCTTTATCTGTAATATTATTTTACCCTTAAAACTAAAGAATAATGGTATTTTACGAGCAACTTCAAATTAGTGTAATTCTGAAAATATTGAGATTAGGACAAATGTTTATATGACATGTTTTGCTCAGAATGTCTTCGGAAATAAGCCCCGTAAGGGACGAAAAATCCTCATGAATCACCCTGTATACTTACGTGTAGAGTTAAACTTATGTTTCAAACCGGTTCCAACCATTAATTTTGCTGTCTACTTATCTTCTCTCTTTGTAACTTCATTGGCTTTTCATAATATAAAACAATATTAACTAACATTCATTCATTCATTCATAGTGTTGTACCCAAAGGGAGATTTTTCACTGCAAACCCACCTTTCTCCAATCTTTTCTATTTTCTGCCTTTTCCTTTGTCTCCTCATATGATCCATATATCTCAATGTCGTCTATCATGTGACAATGCTTTCTTCTGCCGTTCACCATCCCTTCCAGTGCATTCTTCTGGAGGCAGTTTCTTCTCAGAAATTGATCCAACCAATTCTTTTTTCTCTTCCTGGTAAGTTTCGGCATCATTCTTTCTTCACCCACTCTTTTCAAGACAGCTCGTTTCTTATTTTGTCTGTCCATTTCACACGCTACATTCTTCTCCATATCAACATTTTAAATACTTCTAATCGTTTCTCTTCACTTCGTCGTAATGTCCATGTTTCTGCCTATACAATGCCACACTCCACACAAAGCACTTAACTAGTATCTTTCTTAGTTTTCTTCAGAGTTCCGCAGAAGATGCTCCTTTTTATATTAAAAGCTTCCTTTGCCATTGCTATCCTCCTTTTGACTTCCTGGCAGCAGCTCATGTTACTGCTTATAGTACACCCCAAGTATTTGAAGCTGTTCACTTGCTCTACTGCTTCCTTTATAATTCTCAAGTTTACCTTCTTTATTTTTCTTCATATGATCATAACGTGTAATATTTCGCCAGAAAATATAGAACACGTATTGTATTGTATCCACTGTTGAGTTCAGCCATAATAAGAACTTTTTTTGTTCTCTTCCGTAAATTTTGTAAAAAATTAAGTTACCTAATTCTTGTATTCGGGTAAGAATTTCATGATGTAAAAACTGTTTATTTAAAAACATAAAATTACTTAGTCACACATTAAAAAGTGTTAAAATTTTTAAAAATGTACATACCTTTACTGTTTAATTATTCAGATTTATTGTATCTTAGTTGATAAAATATTAAATATAGACAAAACCATTAATATCTAGAGGTTTACTTTGTAAATAATGTCGTAAACTTTATCAAAATTGTTTAACAACGAAAATATTTTAACACTGAAGTATTTATTTCATATTTTTATATTGCACGAAAGTAAATTTAATAACTTGGCAAAACTTCTTCATATTTTTCCGGTCTCTACTTCTTATCATATTACTTCTTTTAAAATTCAGTAATTTCTGTCATTCATACAGACGTTTGTAATTTTATTCTTTCTGTAGGAGTTAACGAAAACATAAGAAAATTGACACGTTCCTACCTGTGTAAATATTACTCGACCGAGGCCTGTGGAGTCCTGCAGCCCGGAGCCGTGGCGCTACTGCTTCTGCGTTCGTAATACCGCATCGCGATAGTTCATATTACGCACGCGGCTCCACTCGCCTTTGTCGAGTAATATTTGGCAGGCGGTAGCCAAAAACTTACACTATAGGGCAGGGATGCAGAATGGCGAGGGGTGGAAAGCATGGGAAAAGCGTTGGTTCCCCGTCCACAGTACACCGGCGTTGAATGACGTATCTGTGGCCCGTACGCAATCACATAAGACAGACACTGAACACAAATCCCCTCTCCTACAAAGTCAATGACGCGGAGATGGAAGGAAGGGGTAAGTGACGTATCCGATGAGAGACGCAACGCCACAATTGTCGCCCTGTTCTTCAAGCTTGCTATAGAGAGATAACCTGATTGTAAATTGTTCATAAGAATAAGCCAATTCATTAATCACATAATTTGTCGTCTTTTCATATACAAGATTTTCACTTATTACTTCTATGAATATGAGATTTGAAAAGGCAATTTGTGTTCTTGAATGTACAGCACGTCTTTTCTTTAGGAAACAGTGGATATAAATTATGATTTAGGATTTGTGTATGATACATTGCGTTGTATAACACAATCACAGACTATGACTTTTCTAAATATCTTAAGATGTTATTTTCGAACTAGTATGCGAAAATTTCGGCATTCATTTGGCCATGATAATCTGCAGGAGCATCACCCATCCTCTTATGTGTGACAAAAGAAGCGTTATCGATGAACCCAGATCATCCGCTACAAGAAATGATAATAATTCTCCCACCTTTGTTATCAGGAGTCGATATCATGCAGCTGTCTGCGTCATCTGACCAATTTCTCATCCAACAAGAATAAATTACTGTCATACCAAGTTTCATCTAAATAAATGTCACTTAAACCTTGTGCCCGAAGGAATTAATTTATTCAAATATTTTTAATGCCACGTGATTACATTTATTTTTAGATTCAGCGCTGCCACGTTTCTTTTTTTAGGTAGCCATACTGGAATCCCATAATATTGTATGTAAGTCTACCCTCTGATTTGTTTCCCCATAGAAATTGGTAATCTGTTTCTGTTGTCTTATCTCGCATGGTGTCAGATTTTATGTACTAACAAGGAGAGGATACGCTCTGTATATCACCGAATTAAATAAGATTTTGTGACATGAAAGTACAAGACACACTGTTTAAAGTCATACCTGGTATGGGTGGCCAATGTCCCCTCGTTTTGGAAGTATTGGCTATTGTTTATGACTAGACTTCGTGGAATTGCCACGAGAATCGCAAGGTTTACTGCGCACGCGGTATAGACTGTATGAGAAGGGTACGTGCAACAGATGGAGTATGCCTCTGATGTAAACACTGACCAGTATACTCCGGTTACAATAAAACCTGTATCCTGCATTCAAGAAATATAATGAATGATCACTGAAGTAGGAAAAATGTCTAAACATATAAATACACAATTATTTTGTAGTGAGATATATTAACTCTTAAAAAATTTAATGTAATATACTCACATCATCCTTGGATATGTGCATTGCAGTGAAGAGTTGCGTACATTTTGAGCGACTGCAAAGTAACCTCCTCCGATGGTCACTCAAACAGTTTTTATATTGGGAAAATGTACGTTCAACATCACACGATATAATAGGTGCATATTTTTTATTTTAGTTGGTTATTTAACGACGCTGTATCAACTACTAGGTTATTTAACGTCGATAAGATTGGTGATAGCGAGATGATATTTGGCGAGATGAGGCCGAGGATTCGCCATAGATTACCTTGCATTCACATTACAGTT
This sequence comes from Periplaneta americana, assembly GCF_040183065.1. Lineage (NCBI taxonomy): Eukaryota > Metazoa > Arthropoda > Insecta > Blattodea > Blattidae > Periplaneta > Periplaneta americana. The sequence goes on along the minus strand of NC_091118.1, from coordinate 93,172,058 downwards.
GGGAAAAACCTCGGAAAAACCAGGTAATCAGCCCAAGCGGGGATCGAACCCGCGCCCGAATGTAACTTGAAATGGGCAGGCAAGCGCCTTAACCGACTGAGCCACGCCGGTGGCTAATAGGTGCATATTTGAAGAAGGGGAAGTCACTACATTTTAGTACACCAACTTCAGACGTCTTGTCATGACCTGATAATACATAATTTATAATACGAAGTTGTGAATAGGTAGAATTTTTAGCAATAATGTTTCCCAACTTACATTTCACTTTTTCTGAAATTAGTGAATTGTTATTTTGGATAACGATTTGTGATACTTTATACACTATATTAAGGGCTTCTGAGAGTTGTAGTTTAGACTATTCTAACAGGGTGATGCTTTTGGACACGATCTTAAAATTAGAATCAATGAATAGAATATCTTCCAATCGCTGTTCAGAAGGCAATGATACTACAGCTGCAATAGCGGAACTGTTTGTGCTATCCAATGCATAAATTACCTCCATTATTTTGCCGTAATATTCTGCATAATAATTAACAGCATCCAACCATGTTTTCCAACGGGTCAAGACTGGCTGTGGGGGTCAGGGTATTCCAGGGGCAATTCTTTGGAACAGCAACACTCTCATTGTAGTATGTTTGATTGAATTCTTGTCTGCACTGAACAAATGTTAAGCTTTGACTATTCCAACCACAGTAATGCAAAACACAAGTGCTTACATAGGTATACATTAGTTGTAGCTGCTCTGTCTATTTGGACCGGTCACAACTCTTAACATGAACTGCTTATACTACGAGACAGGGCGGTCGCTCACCTCTTCTATACTACCTCACATCGGCAACCTGATTGCATGCTGCGTGTGGCAATTCAACGAAGTCTATTTATGACATACTTCCGTTGGGTGCCTAATAGGGAAGGATTAGACTGTGTAAGGACGTAGCTCATGTGGTTGGATGCTGAGTTGTCATCCAGGCAACCGCAGTTCGAATCCTAATGCCTTCTGATTTTTTAAAGCTTGATATTATTATTATTATTATTATTATTATTATTATTATTATTATTATTATTATTATTATTATTATTATTATTTTAATTCGCTTTCAGTTGTCAGTTCCTACATTCAAAGCCATGTTGAAATATGTGTGGTATGCGTCAAAATTGATAAACGAACGAGAAGTGTTTGTGAATGTGAAGGATATCTGTTTCGCAACAGAAGTGCGGAAAAATGTGTGTGACTGTGGACAACCTTCATTCATTTGCTGTGCATGGTGCAGAAAATATGTATGTTTTGTGTGTTTTTATGACATCATAATGAATCGGGTACAAAATGATATGGAATAGCTTCTACAGAAATAGAACAGACGCCAGTGACACATCTTACCTTCCTACGTGAGCAGTATTTCATTGTTTATCCTTTACAATACAATGTTAGTTAATTAGTAAGTTGTTTAAAACATGATGAAGCATTCAATACATTGAGAAATATGATATAGGTATGTAAATAGGTAACTGTGATCACAATATTAATCATTATTAAAAGAAAAAATATAGAAACAGTTAAGATTCAAACTCAGGTTGCCTGGATAACAACTCAGTGTCCAACCATACGGGCTACGCTGTTACACAGGTTAATACTTCCCTATTGAACACCTAACGGAAGTATGTCACAAACAATAGCCAATATTTCCAAAACGAGGGATCATTGGCCACCCATACCAAGTATAACTTTACACAGTACGTCTTGTACTTTCATCTCACACAATCTTATTGTATTCGGTGATATACAAAGCATGTCCTCTCCTTGTAAATGATACGCCATTTTGGTATAACTCGTAAACAGGTGGGATGTGATAGCAGTTGGGATTATGATTGAGAAATTTTTACTTAGAATATAGATTTCTACTCCAATTGCGTCAGCAGTTAATAGTTTGCTAATATTTTTTTGATTATACAAACATTCCATTTTAATTGCACTTACTTACTTACTTATTTATGGCCTTTAAGGAACCCGGAGGTTCATTGTCGCACTCACATAAGCCCGCCATCGGTCCCTATCTTGAGTAAGATTAATCCAGTCCCTACCATCATATCCCACCTCCCTCAAATCCATTTTAATACTATCCTCCCATCTACGTCTCGGCCTCCACAACAGTCTTAGTCCCTCCGTCCTCCCAACTAACACTCTATATGCATTTCTGGATTCGCCCGTACGTGCTACATGCCCTGCCCATCTCAAACGTCTGGATTTAATGTTCCTAATTATGTCAGGTGAAGAATACAATGCGTACAGTTCTGCGTTCTGTAACTTTCTCCATTCTCCTGTAACTTCATCCCTCCTTAGCCCCAAATATTTTACTAAGCAGCTTATTCTCAAACACCCTTAATCTCTGTTCCTCTCTCAAAGTGAGAGTCCGAGTTTCACAACCTTACAGAACAACCGGTAATATAACTGTTTTATAAATTCTAATTTTAAGATTTTTTGACAGCAGACTAGATGATAAAAGCTTCTCAACCCAATAATAATACGCATTTCCCATATTTATTCTGCGTTTAATTTCCTCCCGAGTGTCATTTATATTTGTTACTGTTGCTCCAAGATATTTGAATTTTCCACCTCTTCGAAGGATAAATCTCCAATTTTTATAGTTCCATTTCGTACAATATTCTGGTCACGAGACATAATAATATAGTTAGTCTTTTCGGGATTTACTTTCAAACCTATTGCTTTACTTGCCTCAAGCAAAATTCCCGTATTTTCCCTAATCGTTTGTGGATTTTCTCCTAGCATATTCACGTCATCCGCATGGACAAGAGCTGATGTAACACGTTCAATTCCAATTCCTGTCTGTTATCCTGAACTTTCCTAATGACATATTCTAGAGCGAAGTTAAAAAGCAAAGGTGATAGTGCATCTCCTTGTTTTAGCCCGCAGTGAAATGGAAAAGCATCAGATAGAAACTGGCCTATACGGACTCTGCTGTAAGTTTCACTGAGACACATTTTAATTAATCGAACTAGTTTCTTGGGAATACCAAAGTCAATAAGAATATTATGTAAAACTTCTCTCTTAACTGAGTCATATGCTTTTTTTAAATCTATGAATAACTGATCTATTGCACCCATATATTCCCGTTTTTCTCCAATATCTGTCGAATACAAAAAATCTGATGAATAGTCGATATATTACGCCTAATACCACACTGATGATCCCCAATAATTTAATCCCCATATGAAGTTAATCTTAAGGATATTCGACAAAATTTTGTAGGATGTCAACGAAAGTGATATTCCTCGAAAGTTACTACAGTTAGTCTTGTTTTTAATCGCCCTTCGCAAACAATTTGGAACATGCTTCACTACCTTGACGGTTGTTTCCACAGTTTTGCTCCTCTTCCAATAACAACTTATTTTCTCTTGGTCCGGGTTCGAGACGAAGTACTAGGATTTGAACTAAACTAGATTCTTAGGCACTTTTTTCATAAAATTCAGTACCATCATACCAATGTCGAAAGAACAAGCATATAGTGTATTTATAATTTCACAAATTTGAAATACAAAGTACATTTTAGCAACTCTTAAAGAAACAGTAACAACTAAGACACTATACTGAAATTGAAGAATTGTCATACAGCAAGACCTTTAAAACTGCAGAAATAGACGGTTTACGCTAGGGGTTGTGACATACTCGCATTTTTAACCATTGAGGATTTGGCCGCTAATGCACTTTGTTGAGTGTCATGATTCAGGGGGTTCAACTCTTATGATGGAAGTTGTGTTCCTTAGTTTTCCGCATTGAGATCGGGTTGTGGTAGTTGTGTTCCGATGAAAATGATTGAAGTAACTAGTTAAAATGTTGCCAATGTGACCATTTTAAACGGATATTACGAATATCCGTTATTTACAGGATTTGCCAGTTTTATAACATTTATATTATCATTGAACTATAAAATCGTCCTTTTGTATAGCCGATTTACAATTTGAGTCGTAGACTAGTAGCTATATTAGTCATATTTATTCAGTTGGTCAGCGATTAGACGTTGGCGAATCTTACGTTTGACTATTATAGAAACATTCTGTTGATATGAACAGATCGGGTAGGAGAGAGAATGTGTGTCAATGGTTTTCAATTTAATGTCCAACCATTGTACTCATATGCATATGTTAAATAAAAAACCATATGTAAGTTGAATAATTTCGAGGGAAAAATTGTTCCGGGGCCGGGTATCGAACCCGGGACCTTTGGTTGGTACGTTTAACCAAAGGTCCCGGGTTCGATACCCGGCCCCGGAACAATTTTCCCCTCGAAATTATTCAAATTAACTTTACAGGGAGTTATTCCTGAAAGCTTAATTTGCATATGTAAGTTGTGCATATTTTGGTTAAACTTTTAATTTAAACTGATAAACCATAACTCTCCTTCGGAGAGTAATGTAAAAAATACTAGTAATCCTATTGTTTGTATAATAGATATCTGTAATACCGACCAGGCAATATAAGATGAGATGTAGATCCGATTTTTGCCACAATTGGTTTTGGTTTAACTTAGCTTCAATATTTTCTCAAAAGTATACCACAGTCTACTATATACAGTCACGAAGCTTGAATTTTGAGGGTGCTAGAAACAATAGACTGTGCCGGTATTATTTTGCACTGCCTGTAATGAGGCGATATCCTAGTGGTGAGCAACTATTTAATGTTTGCATATTTACTACGTATTGAGCTTCCCGACTGTATATACTAGACTGTGAGTATACTTTGACTTAGAGGTTTTTCTATGTTATTTGTCCATGGTCATGATAGGATTTGTATGGGTTAGAGGAGAAAACTTACGACACTTGGAAGGCATGTTTCCGACTGTAGTCGTGTAATTGTGGCGATAGAGCTTACCGTGGATGGAAACTCGGAACGAACTTACCAAGTCGAGCCTGAGCGTGAGACTTGTAAGACATTTCAAGCAGAATACATACACATATTATATTTGAATTTTAATCTAGCATATTATAAATATCAAAAGATATGTTGATATGTATAAAGCGATTACTTATCGCACATTTATTTTGAACTAGTTAAGCAACTACGGGACTGTGAGTTCGAAATATGACCTAATAACGAATTGGCAAGAAAAATCAAAGCATACTGAAAAAAAAAACTGTTCCACAACAGCTTCATACCCTACAGACGTCAGTGAACTGGCTAAAAGCAGAATCCTCCGTTTAACTGGTGCAAGACTATAAGCAGACTGACTTATGGCTAAATTTTACATAAGTATAGCTTGCCTATAGATAAATATGTACTGTAAATCTATCTCGAAAATGATCTAGCCTTATACATTTGTTTCAAGGAAACCAACCTAAACTACAGTAAATGATTAAGGCAAAGATATCGTGGTTGCATCAGTTTCATAACAACTGAGAGCTCAGTGACAATAACAAAATAAAGATAAACGTCCACCCAGTCTTATTTTCATTCGAAATGGACCTGAATTCTACGTTTTACTAGACACATAAAATATTGCTACACAACTTTTGTTTCTGCTTACGGCCATTTAACCTTTCTCCTTGACCAGAAAATGCTAGTAATGAGTTCGTAGATCCACTCGAAAGAATCAAATATTCCATTGGAATGCGGTGAACCGCTTGCTGCATGTTCATTTTGCCCTTATCTCATGTTTAAAAGGACATTGTTGCTAGAACTCAAGACGTCTGAAATAAATTGGGCTTTAAAATTTGTGACAAGAACTTTAGAAAAACCGTCCATAAATTACAAGTCTTTACCTCCCAAATACGGGTTGAAATTTGTACAAGCAGGAATGTACCAGCTTTAAAATGTACAGATGAGTGTTGTTGTTTACGATATACACAAGAATGTCTTTAAAAATATTCAAATTAGAGTCGCCCTTAATACATTAAATCAGGAATTTACGATCACATCTATACCGAATAATTGGGTAATCACAAATGAGCATCCGCTGTTATTCTTCCGTTGTCTTAATTATTATGCAGTGCATAAAGCTATGAGATAATAATATTGCAAACAAATCTATTTGTAAAAATACATTTCTGACATTTAGAGATATTAAATGACAATATCCTAAAATATATTTGGACATAAAAGCAAATAAGTTAAAGATACTTAAAAAGATTCGCTTCGGTCACGTAGAGACATTAGTTGGAGATGTAAACAAATGTATCTCGGAAATCGAAAGACATACATTGTAACATTAATTATTTTCTACTAATGAAAAGTGATTTTTTTTTTCTAATCAAGAGTGCTTTTTGGCACGCCATATCTATGTCTAGATGGAGCTTATTAATTAATTATTAATGAAAGGACTGTATCTGTTTCACTATTTACTATTGAATTTCTAAGACAAATATTCAGTTAACATGTCAGGATTTTAAAACCACGTTTTATATGCAGTTCATAAACACATTTTCAAATAAAATTCAAATTCGACTAAAATGGAATGTTTTGGAAATAATAAAGGACAACAAAATGGAACATACAGTAAGTACTCAACATTTCACAAAAAGTAATATACTGTATACAGAGTGAAAACGGACTAAATATGCTAGGCTATATGAATCAGGGAAGTAAGTTAAACAAAAAATTGTAATGTCATTGTGACATTTTGTGAACAAGATTTGAGAAAAGTGGCATTTTTACTTGAATTTTGAAATGCGTAATCCAGAAAAACGGACGAAATTGAAGAGGCGATGTTGGGAATATTTGTAGAGCAATTACCAACAGTGTTCTTTATTGGTTTGTTCTTTAACATCGACAGTTTGACAGTAATTTCGTTGAAGATTGTTACCATAGTGCGACAGGAAGACGTGGTAACCATCCATTCAGTGACGGTAGAAGAAGCAAGTAGGAAGCAAGAATAGAGCGAAGAGGAGGAAATCGATAGACAACAATGTCCCTCTGAGACGCGTTAGATTACTGAACCTTACTTGCAGTTTAGCTGGAATATTACACAAATTGAAATTTTGTTAAGAAGTGGGACTTAACGAAAAATTTAAAATGCACTTCAGACATATGCATCGAAAATTACAGATTGAAAAGAAACATAACTTCAAGACAACGAAGAATAAACAACTGTTGTGTGTGTGTGTGTGTGTGTGTGTGTGTAGAGAGAGAGAGAGACAGAGGGAGAGGAGAGGAAAATAAGTACGGATGGACCCACGAAAGTACGAACTGACATTGTAAAATACCACAGTAGATATATGAGTTATTTACTTATTAATGATTTGAATATTAATTTTTTGACGATCATGTCTTTTTTCCCTACTTACCATTGTTGTTTACATGCTTCGTCAGTTGACAATTGCGCACGTTCTCTGGTTGCTATAGAAACAAAAGAAAAACATCAGTGCTGTTATAACTACTTACCGTACAAGAAACAAATAGAAAATAGAGCCTTTATTTAGAAAAATATATATTTTCATATCTTCTTTTAGACTTTTCCGGTAATAACTTAGCGCAACTGATCCCCTATGCTTCTTTAATCTCTTCATCCACTTAATCCTCAACCATTTTTTTTGCCATAATCATTAAATGATTACAAAATTTCTAATTAAATTCATAAGTATTTTGATCACATTAATACAAATTTAATTACCAGAAGCAATAATAACCCATACACTGAAACAAAATAACCTACATACTGGCTTGGCAACGACGTTCAAACTTTCTTACAGAAGAAATGTTTACTTATTAAATAAATATATGCGACATTCAAAATTAAAAACATATTTATTTAAATGACGATCGTCCAAAAAATAATATGCAACGCTTATGCGTTAAGTGTGTAACAGAATCTCGGAAACAGAAAAAAACTCGGCTTCGCGTCGTTTTTTCAAACTGTTTCCTCCTTTCTGTTATAATGCACTTACTACATTTGTATAGAAATACTATACTGTTAACAATGCGAGTATGTTTTGTTTGTTAAATCGTATTAAGATAAGAATATGATGACACGACAAATGATATTAGAAGAAAGGTTACAAGCTTTACAGGCAGATACAGAATTTTTCTCACACAAATTTATATGAATGTTTCAGTTTGTGAACTAGGCTATGATGTATTTGGATATACGTACTTACTTACTGGCTTTTAAGGAACCCGGAGGTTCATTGCCGCCCTCACATAAGCCCGCCATTGGTCCCTATCCTGAGCAAGATTAATCCAGTCTCTATCATCACATCCCACCTCCCTCAAATCCATTTTAATATTATCCTCCCATCTACGTCTCGGCCTCCACAACAGTCTTATTCCCTCCGTCCTTCCAACTAACACTCTATATGCATTTCTGGATTCGCCCATATGTGCTACATTCCCTGTCCATCTCAAACGTCTGGACTTAATGTTCCTAATTATATCAGGTGAAGAATACAATGCGTACAGTTCTATGTTGTGTAACTTTCTCCATTCTCCTGTAACTTCATCCCTCTTAGCCCCAAATATTTTCCTAAGCACCTTATTCTCAAACACCCTTAACCTATGTTCCTCTCTCAAAGTGGGAGTCCAAGTTTCACAACCATAAATAACAACCGGTAATATAACTGTTTTATAAATTCTAACTTTCAGATTTTTTGACAGCAGACTGGATGATGAATGCTTCTCAACCGAATAATAACAGGCATTTCCCATATTTATTCTGTGTTTAATTTTGTATTTGGATATTTGCATTCAAGAAGACATCTTTATCTGTGTTCGTCTGAAATGTCTTACCACAAATTCATGTATCCATTTATTCATTAATAGGTATTGTCGTTGTTCTGGTAATCAACATGGTTGCCATTGTATCGAAAGCCTTTCGGTTCAAATTTGACCGAGGGCAATAGAATTTTAAGCGCCATAAATCTACTCGTAAATATTTGGAGTCCTTTCCTTAGAATTGGAAATAAAGCAAGAAATACTGTTTCGAAGAGGGCTCCGAAATAATTTGCCGGTCGTTTTCCGTCATATAAATATCTAGAAGTAGCACAAAGAGCCCATATCTAAGGCCGACATTCTTAGTCTATCTTCCTTCCTCATACCATACTAAGATAAATATGTGCAACATAGTGCATGGGTACTCAGAAATACAAGTATGAAATGAAGCAAGAAGTTAGATATAAATTGACCTCAATTTGAATTTGAATACATAGGCCTACTAATTTTCAATCGAATCAATGTCGATATCAATATTGCAACAGAAGTTTGAATCCAATGTTTACTAATTTCTGGAAAAACTAATGTACTTATCTGTGACAGGTGATTCGATAAAACTGCATCCTCTCTCTCTCTCTCTCTCTCCCTAAGAATGAAAGATCTAGGACGGTACTCTGTTAATAATAATTCCCAAAATTTCAATTAACGAAATTAAACAAACAATGTTTTAAAAATTGTCCCGCTATTGTTGTATAATTTTGAAAAAAGTTAAAAAAATATTGGATCCATCAGTGACCGTGATGTTTATCAATCAACCCGATATTATGGTCATCATAAAAACAGAAGATTACATTTGTTTGGCCATGTGAAACGGAGTGAAGGAAGTACCTTATAACAGTTTTAGAGGGACGTCCCGTAGGAAGAAGATCTCTAGGAAGACCTCGCCTTCTCACAACCTATATTCAGCTTCTGGGTTACAATGTAGAGGAGTTCAACAATAGAGACCAATGAACGTTAATTGTTAATGAGGCCAAGAATCGTCTGCTGTTTGTGTGAGCATATAAGAACAGTTACGTTTGATCAAAGATTTTTCGTCGAATTAGACATATTGCCTTAGGCCTAAATCAAGTTCCTGGACCTAAAGACTCGAACTTTATACCTGTAAATTGTAGGTAAAAATCGGTTTACATATTTAGAAGTTTTTAGTTTTGGGTTCACAGATACGCACTTACATGCACGAACATAGTATATCCTCCTGAGTCTTTTTTTTTACTTGGTTATTTAACGACGCCGTATCAACTACAAGGTTATTTAGCGTCGATGGAGTTGGTGATAGCGAGATGATATTTGGCGAGATGAGGCCATAGATTACCTGACATTTGCCTTATGGTTGGGGAAAATCTCGGAAAAACTCAACCAGGTAATCAGCCCAAACGGGAATCGAACCCGCGCCCGAACGCAACTTCGGATCGGCAGGCAAGCGCCTTGGCCGATTGACCTACGTGGTGGCTATTTGAGTCGTGAGAGTATAGCATATACTACTTGTAGGCTATACCATACTTTATACATGATTATGATATAAGATGTATATGCAGAGACCCGAAGTATAGTAGACCTACATGTAGGGTGTGTCGTTTCGATTTCCAATAACCTGTTTTGACTTTTGGCTGTTGATTAGTGCTGGTCGTTTCTGCTCCTGCAGTAACATCTAAGGACAGTCGTTTCGGCTCTCGCTTCAACACTGAAGACTGACTGGTGCTATCGGTTCCTGCTTCGCATTTAACAGGCTTAGGACTAAAATATTGGCATGGTTAAACATTTTGTTAACGCAAGAACGTTTCGTCTAAGTTATAAATATAATGTTAACGTAAAGTACGGTTTGTCCATGATATAAATACTGATTTGATCATTTATAGCTCACTTTTTTCATGACTGCAGTCTATTAATATTACCTTGTAGGAAATCATTTATGGCTGCCTCAATAATTGTATCAACTTCCGTTTCTTTAATTTTCTTCTGTCGTTATTGCTTCGAAGCTTTATGTATTAGTATTAGTATTTATTTATTTTATGTTTGTGTCTTCTTGAATTTCCTTCAATACTTCCTTGAAATTATAGGCTATATTAGGAGGGGCAGCATTAAATTCCTGGTTGAATTTCGTATGCAACTATTCGCAGCAGTTTGTAGTCCGGTCTCCTGTTTTACCAAAATTAGCCCACATTTCAGGAGGGAAGTCAGATTCACAACACACAGCACAAAAGCCGTTCACGGAAGATTACCGACCAACACCCGGGAGTCGATACGTCTGTTCAGGAAAGAATACCGCTCCATACCCGGGAGCCGATAGGCCTACGCCTGTTCAGGAAAGAATACCGCTCCACATCCGGGAGCCGATACGCCTATTCAGGAAAGAATACCGCTCCACACCCGGGAGCCGATACCACGCAGGCAAGAACAACCTTCCAGACCAGGGAGCCAATACGACCATGAAGTGTAGCCACGGGAGCCGATACGACTACCCCGTACATATAATATATCTACATTTGTGCCTAACTGTAACCTGGAGAATTTTTTCAGCATTTTTCCTCATGTCAGTGACTTTTTTTTTAAGTGTAGAATCATATTGAACTTTAAAAGTAAAACAACAAATGTTTCAGGACTCAGGAGGATAGACACGTCTTACAAGTATTGTTCTTTTCGAAACGCAGCCTTAGTCAAATTCAAACTTATTCATTAATTTTTCGATAACAAGATAACCATTTTAATATCAGCATCAACTGATAGTAAGTGTGAATTTATTTCATACAGATCACTAGAAGCGAATAACTGGATATACTCCGTATAATGTTACAGATTTATGTTATAATAAACAAATAGATACATCGTATCTATTCTACTTCATTCTGCGAAAGTGTTGTCAAATTTTATTCTGTTTTAACCCTGCATTCATGGAATTGAATTTCACTATAGACATGACTGTTTATTGTTAGTGAAAAATTCTGTGTATATTAATTAGAAGTGAAGCGTCGTACAGACTCTACCTTACTCTCATCCTATGCTCATCTAGTGAGTTTAGTTTTTTAAAGTATAAACAGTTCAGAGTTATGTAGACTTAGGCCATGGCTTCTCGAAGCTTGGAGAAGTTAAAAAGGAGGTGAAGATGATCATAATTGGTACATTTGCGCATTGTGGTCTTCCTTCAAGCGAATCCACTTTTGGAGCAATATTATAATAGCGCTGGTAGAGGAGGGGAGAACTTAAGTCTAAATTCGCTTTATCTCCGTGACCGAGAGCGCACATTTGCATAATTGCGATTATGCTAACGGTTTCAAGGAAACGTTAACAAACATCATCCTTGTTCTACTGCGTAGTAAATATCCAGTATTAATAAAAAAGTGTAACCTTTACATCACAGTTGACTAATTATTTCACAAATGGTTGAAATTATTGCAAGACTTTAATGTCAAATGGCATGAAAACGATAACTTTATCTGAAATTTAAGTAGTAATTTGAGAAACCTTCCATGTCCAGAAAATCTAGAGACAATTCCTCCATGTAGATATTGCCTATTCATGACAGACATGACGTGCATAGCATTTGAATGTATGTTTAAATAATAACCAAAAACACGGTTATGAAAAACCAAGATATGTGTAGGTTGTTTAACGGATTAGGTACAGCTTACAGCAGTAAAATTTTTGGAAATATTCAACATTTTTCCCTCTATTACTGTATCTTGTACAACAATGAAAATTAGTATGTGTAAAATACTGTCCTTCTGCTATATGAAAAAAAAATACTTTTACAATAAAAAAAATTACATATATTCAATATATTCATATCTCAAAATTAAAAATGTTGGCAGTTCACTGTGCAGTGATGAAGCATTTCCCTCATAACTCATAAACTTGATAACTTTTTCATATTCTCTCTCTTTTATTTTATTGCTGAAACTCATGTTTACAATATCATGCTCTTTCAACTACATTCCTTAATAAATAATATATATTTTTCCGTTAGACAAAAATACTAATATTTGACCATTTTTTAAATGAATTTTTTTTTATCAGACAATCTATCAAAGGTAGAGAAGTGATCTTGCATCATATTGTAGATATGACATGCATAAATAGGCTACACAAAAGAAATTTCATCACAGACTATTGGATAGTTTTTTAGTTATGTGGGAAACTCTTCATCTTTGCACAGTGAACTGAATTAAAAAAAAAAGTAAATATTTTTTTTTTTAAATCGTAAAAATATTTTTTTTTCATATAGTAGAAGGACAGTGTTTTACACATACTAATTTTCATTATTGTACAAGATACAGTAATGGAGGAAAAAATGTTGAATATTTCCAAAATCTTACTGCTATAAGCTGTACTAACCCCTTAAACAACTTACTAATTTACTGTAACTTATCACAATTAATATGTCAATTAGTATTAGATAACATCAAGCCTCAATATTTATATGGAATCTGGCATTTATAATATACCTTTATATTTTTTACGACGCTTTATCAACATCTCAGGTTATTTAGCGTCTGAATGAGATAGTGATAATGCCGGTGAAATGAGTCCGGGATTCAGCACCTCTTTATATCAATAACACAATTGCACTACATGTTCAACAGACTTCGGATGTACATTCTTCCAAGAAATAATTGATCGCTGTACATTTTGTATGATTAATATAATTTTCGTACACTTGTGGACATGGCGTCAGCATTGAACTCAAACTTGTGCCTTCAGTGTATGAACTAGACACATTTCTTCCATGCTACATCGTAGCCTATGGAATGGATACAATTTCAATTACAATCTTCTGGAAATTAATATTACTGAAACAACGAAATGACTATACATTTATTATTTTCTTTTTTTACTTGGTTATTTAACGACGCTGTATCAACTACGAGGTTATTTAGAGTCAATGGAATTTGTGATAACGAGAAGATATTTGGCGAGATGAGACCGAGGTTCGCCATAGATTACTTGATATTTTCCTGACGGTAGGGGAAAATCTCGGAAAAAACTCTGAATCGGCAGGCAAGTGTCTGAGCCGACTGAGCTACGCTCGATCATGTTCTGAATAGCTATATCATATCAATACTTACACTTGTTACACTTGTTCGGTTGTTTGGACTTCCAAGCATAGCGGAAATACACGATACTGAAGACGGAACCTCCTAGTTGTGAGACATTAGAGAAACAAAATGTTAATATAAGCATGAGAAATTGAAAATCTCCTTCTAACTGCTGCGATAACCTGTTTTGTTTTTTTAATTATTCCTTGTAGTTAAGTTTCTTTGCTGGATATATTTTGTGAAGCAGCTAATTCAACGACTTTCTATGTAAGGAATATTAGATCCATATGTTTCCCGTCTGGCTGATGCACTAGAGGTGGTAGAAAGAAAACTGCGTCTTTCTTTCTTTCTGTCTTTCTTTCTTTCTTTCTCTCAGTTTAACCTCTCCCTTCTAGGTACATTTACACGACCCACGCCACCCGGGCCTTACAGGGCCGCGACCTGTCGGGAGAGGAATTAAGCTGTGGATCACATACATACTTTTTTGACCACATAAGGACATGGAGGGCCTCCCCGGACGAGGGATCAGCTCTATACCAGGGCCGCCTCCGATACAACACAAACATTTAAGACATTACACATCATTCACTCAGACACATATGAAAGGATTAAGAGAAGGATCGCCGTCCATGGCCGGACTTTCAAGAGGTACAATCCCGGCATTTGCCTGGAAATAACTGAGGAAACCATGAAAAACCTCAGTTAGGATTGCCGGGCCCTGGGATCGAACCCTCTACCACGCCGCTAGACCGCTCGGTGAAAACTGCGTCACTTTTTTTTATATGATATCTATTTACTTAAACATACTTCTCAAATCTTTGTATTAATAGTTCTATACCCTTGAAAAATATTCACAAAATTTGTTCGCAAAATGAGCGAAAACCTCACCCTACACCTCATCATTCATTCATTCAGTCATAGTGTTCTGCCCAAGGGCAGGTCTTTCACTGCAAACTCAGCATTCTCCAGTCTTTCCTATTTTCTGCCTTCCTCTTTGTTTCCTCATATGATCCATATATCTTAATGTCGTTTATCATGTCATATCTTTTTCTGTCACGAACTCTTCTCCCGTTCACCATTCCTTCCAGATCATCCTTCAGTAGGCAGTTTCTTCTCAACCAGTGACCCACCAATTCACATCATCATTGTCAGATAATTCTTTTCCTTTCTCGAAGAATTTCGATTTTTGAGAAGAGATGGAAGTTGGTAGGAGCAAGATCTAAACTGTAGGATGGATGATCTATGTGCTTGAATCTACATGCGTTCACTGCAGCCTTCGCAATCTCGGCGGTGTGAACTGGTGCTTCATCATGCAAGAGGCGAACGCCACAACTCAGAATACCGAGTAGCTTCTCTTACATTGAGAATCACAATTTGAGCAGGAGGGTAGCATAATAGCATAGTATTCAACATTTACACCAGTGTTTCTTTCCTTGAAGTCAATTACCAGGATTTCCACTACAGTCCTGGAAAAACGTGGATATGTTTTTTTTTCTCGGGACTGAACGACTTTCACTTCCCTTGAAGGCCTTTCCCCAGATTTGAGCCACTCCATAGACCTTTTTTAAAAGAGAATCGCATTAGAGGATCATAATTTCATCCTCTGTCACAACTGTATCAAGCCTGTCTTCTGTTTGTTTCATAGAGTGCCAAATCTTTCACAACACTCCATTCCATATTGCTTCTGCACTGCGGGGACAAGTCTAGGCACCCTTATTGTATTGACTTTCTTCATATGAAGATGATCACGGAGGATTCGAATGACGACTGCTTTTTAAATTTCTGCCACTGATGCACTTTCGTATTCAGCCTCCTCTCAATCAGCTCATCTTTCTCTGGAAGAGCAATGGATTTTCTAGTCGCAATGGTCGACACTCACATGGCTCATCTTCAATACACTTTCGTCCTAAACAAAATTGCTTAGCCTATTATTTTACTATCGACTATCAAGATGAGGCTTCGCTATGTGTACATCTTTTCAAACCGTATTAGTTTCTTAGAGCGTAAGTTCCTTCTGTCTGTTCAAGTAGACTGGATGACAAATGCTTCTCAACTGAATAACAGCAGGCATCTTCCATATTTATTCTGTGTTAATTTCCTCTCGAGTGTCATTTATATTTCGTACTGTTGCTCCAAGATATTTGAATTTTTTACCTATTCAAAGAATAAATGTGAAATCTCACTACACACGTATAATTCAATATCTGTAAAAAAAAATGAACTAGATGAGAGTTGCGGATTAACATTACAGCAAACAAAGACAAGGCTTCCTCTCTCTAAAAGGCTTTAGATTCTTACCTGCTCTCCGCGGCGGACCGGGAACTTCCAAACAAAACTTCTTGTAATTACTGTGACTATTCCACTTAGTACGTCATACTACTTTTGACCAATAAAACGGTACGAAGGGACTTCTTTCACCCAATAATGACTGGTTATCGCACAATTTTTCGTTTCCCTAGCATTTGTTTGTTTTTACCACTACCCTAGCATTTGTTTCTTTCTTTGCCAACATTTCAAACTGCAAATTCTTTACGGTACTATAAAACATGCTTTGTGATCGTAATTTGTTTCCCGCATATATAGCCGACTGAAAATGGCGGCTCCGTTCAAACATTTTGGTGAAGGTAACATTAGTGAAATAGAATTTTAGTAAGTCAATTAATATCTATTTTATCGTATTAGAGTACTTTATTTCTTCTGATCTTTATATACTATCTTCCGTTTTTATTATTTTTCTACCATTTTTTCCTTTGTTTTCCAACATTTCAATCTGCAAATTCTTTAAGGTACTATAAAACATGCTTTGCGATCGTCATTTGTTTACACTGTAGACAGTCAACTGAAAATGGCGGCTCCGTTCAAACATTTTGGTAAAGCTAACATTCGTGAAATAGAATAAAATTGCAGTAAGTCAATTAATATTTTATTGTATTAGAGTACTTTATTTCTTCTAATCTTTAAATATTTTCTTCTAATCGTCTAATAGTCAATTAAATTCCCATTCGAGTTTTAATTTTCTCTAGATAAATCAAAACCTCTAGTGAAATTACTGTTGATAACATATTTTTGTTTGTTTCCTTGCAGTATTGGTTGGATAGATTTTGCAAAGCGAGTAATTCAATTAATCTGTATACGAGTATATTAGTTTATTAAAATTCAAGAATTTTAATATAGCTTCTGCGTTTGTCCCTAAGTTCATAATACAACGAAACAATGAAACTATCGCGATGACCATAATTTTCACGTAAGTGTTAAGTTGAACCTTAGCAACTGCGTATACTAGGTCTTCGAGTATTGAACGAAAATTAAATCTTGTAAACATTCGTGCTTACAAGGGCTACTCGTGTAGTGAATATTCATAGACGGCGAAATGAATATTTTCTGGAGGTACTTGAAACTATTTTACATTTTATTTCTTGAAGCTACACAATTTTATATTTTAAACTGAATTGTAGTATGAGAAGGCATTAAAAATCGAAGTGCTCCTGGAAAATGTATTTTTCAAAACTGCTTCTTACATTAATAATCTTATACGTACCTTTGAACTATATCGTCTTCGGTGGTCTGTTGGTTACCATACTAGTCGTTAAGTCAGACGTTCTTGGATTGAAGTTGATCAAGAGTAGAGAGACTCGGAGTTTCGTGTCGTAGATTTGCGACATATAAAATAATACTGTCTATGATAAAAAAAAACATCAGAAAAAAATATGTCGGCCATTTCTTACCCTGTCGAAATTTGAAAGTATTGAATTGGATCGTATCAATGATCAGTGGCCTTAAAGACGCGAGAGCTTCTCAGCAATCTACTCCTAACACATATAAAGGCTGATTCGTAAGGTTTCTATGAAATGCTAGAAGGTGAAATATACTTATGGTTATTTGGAACAGAAAATATAAATAACTTTTTTAAAAATAACAAAAGTTTCTTTAAAAATGATTTCCGATACGTTTCATTCCAAGCAAAATTTTGATGGGACCAAATTGCACCAAAAACGGATGCTCTCTAAACCAAATAATCATATTTGAAATTTTAATTTCTATAACACTGAAACGGAAAGTCATGAAAAAATATGGCATCGTTTGAGAGATGCAATATTTTAATGTGTAATTTGAAACACAAGGATAATGTGATGCGATTTCTTTTACATTGGGTTGCTATCACTTAATTACGATTGTATTAACATCAGAACAACATTGAAATATCATTAAATATTTTGTTATTGCTAGCTAAAAATACACGTTCGTACCAGTAGTATTATATTAAAATTTATCGCACGGCGGAGTCTTACCTTTGTTTACATCTTTACAAGCTCAGTTCAAAGTGTCCTCCATCCACAGCGACGCACGCGTGGTAGAGTTTCCGAATAGCTGTTGTGACGTTTGTTAATAAGTCGAGTTCATGACGAATGGCATAACAAACTCCGCCCCGCCCAGAGTCATGACTTATGGACAACTAAAGAAAGGCATTGGCATACGTTACAATATTTCAACTGTAATTATTTCAGAAACTATTCCAAATAATGAATTTGTTTATTTATATTATTTATTCCTAATAACGTTGTCTTTCATCACCTAGAATTTCACAAATACCTTCTGAAACATCCGGTATATAGACACATATACATAACCACCTGAAGCACTGTCTCTTTGATCAAAAGCTTTCAGGTGAGAGAACTGTCCAATTACTCAGAGCTTGACAGAGAGACAGTTTGATGAACAGCAAGAGAGAGACAGAGAGGCACCTTGACGGACAGGGAGACAGAGAAAGATTGATTGATTGATTGATTACATGAAGATTGACTAATGGACGAGCAGTTTGAAGATACATATATTGACTGCACGGATTGACATTTAGACGAAGAGATCGTTCGATTGATCAAAGGTACATAGATAAGTCGACTGATAAATAGATAACATGATAAGATGTTGGTATTATTAAATTACACACACTTTCTCATAATACATGTTAGTTAACAATTAAAATAAAAAAGGTTTATTAGATTATTGTTGGTAACATCATTAGACATCCTTTTATTTTACTATAGTCACAAATATTCACATTACCAAGCTCTCTACCTGCTCTAATTCCTATCTCAGGAATTCACAACAAAAAATTAAAACTAAACGTGCGAGTTTGAAGAGATGACAAGTTTAAAAATGATGCACTTAACCTTCACTCATGAGCTGCCTGAGGCAAAAAATTTCAGATTTCGAAAACATTATTTACTAATCAGCATGAGGTTCTGCGAGTAGTAAATTTAGAGTTATTTTGTTTCGAATATTGTGAAAGGATAGATCAATCCTACAATTTATTTTCTATTGAATTATTCACGAAAATCTTGACAGGTATAGTCCCGTCGCTCTTATTTCCGGCAGCCAATCACAGTGCAGGTCGGCTACATTTAAACGTGTGCGTCTTGTCATTCGTTGCTCATGACGTTATGCACTTCATAAGGTTCGATAAATACTTAATATAATCGCCCGCTATTTTGGTTCTTCCGTTGGCGTTCGCAGAAAGCACACGAGGACGTTATTTGCCGCTCAATTATTTGCCCAATTACAGTGCGTTTGATTTATTATCATAGAAGCTACGACATGATAATGTTTAACGGGAGGTAAATAGATTGCTCGTGGTAGCTCGGCAACGAAAGAAAAAAAATGGCGAACGATACTACGTACTTAGACTTTATAGAGCCTTCACTTTCTAAGGCGTAAGCAAAGAGGAGGAGTCACGCCGGAAATAACAGTGACGCGACTATAATTTTATTAATTGCTGTTTTATGTAATTTTTGTATGAGAACTTCAAATAATTTTATAATACAACTAGAATAAAAATTATCATATTTGATGTGTATTCTTTTAGGATCAATTAATCGATATATGTTGAATATGAACAAAATCAGTCCATTAATTAGAAAAAAAAATCATACACTGAAGAACAGGTATACACGTAGAGATACGAAGTGTCAAAAATCACTTTTTTGGTATTATAAATTATGTTGAAAGCATGTTTTTCGCATAAGTATTAAATTCGAAGACTACAATATTTTCCCTACAATTCGTATAATGATAATATAGGTACTTTCGTTTAAACTGATGGTTTAAGCTGCAATTTATATATTTCAAATAGAAGGGAAAACAGGACAAAGGAATTAGAGATTTAGGGAACGGAAGAAGGAACTTGGAGAATCCTAATAATTCTATGGATGAGACTGCAACAGATAGCATATACTTAATCAAGAAAATTAGATAATATATGATAGAAATGATGGTGATGGTGGTGGTGGTGGTGGTGGTGGTGGTGGTGGTAGTGGTGGTGGTGGTGGTGGTGGTAATGGTGATGATGATGATGATGATGATGATGATGATGATGATGATGATGATGAGTAGGCAACGTTTAACTGTGGACAGATGTTTTAACACTTTCTGCAGTTCGCCACATTCATCAAAGGCAGGCCATGTTACTAGTACTAAACAAATGTCAGGGGTCGTATCGTAAATCAGCACAAGTCTTATTATAGTCGTCTATTCCCAGAAATAACGATTTTCGAAGGTCTCACAGGTAGTGGTTCTCCTTGAAACGTTTTTAGGCGCGAAACTCGTTTGTCCTGCGAACCCCAAGGGAAGAGAGATGCGCTCAAATGTCATTAAGTGCAGGGTTCTGATCCCGCGACTGTCGGCTCTCGAGTGCGAACGATTTATGATACCACAAACTGTTAACCAGGATCTTCCATTTCACAACCCACATGGGTGCTTCGAGTCTGCAGTGTTTCCTCCCAGCAAGGAACTGGTGATTAACTGCATGGTTTTATTATCTTCATCGAAAATTTGAGGCTTGCAAATCCATTAAGTTACGTAACTCTTTGTTTTATATACTTACGCATTAAGTACTGAAACTTTAATCTCTATCACCATAATAATTTTTGTCAATGTAATTATTATTGCCTCCTTGTTACATTTCGTATTATTGAAATACAGTCAAATTATACTTGTGAATTTTTCACAAAAAAAAGTGTCAAACCTCGCATATATAGTATGTATATAAGCTGGTGAGGCCAATGAAAACAAAACATTGAAGCTTGTTCTTAATGTGCATATTTACATAGTTCAATAATATCGTTTACGTTAATTTACCGAAATGAAATTACACTAGTAATATTAACATTAAAGAAGACAGCCTCTAACGTAAGACAACCGACAAGAATGCAAAGCAAATCAGTGTTTCCTCTGCAAATATTCCTTCCGCTGTGAGTCCGTCGCCTCTAATCATAATCATCATCATCATCATCATTATCATCACCACCACAATCACCATTCCCATCAGCGTTATTGTTTTGAATATTTTATTCGCTATCGATTTAATAACTGCCATAGTCATACTGTAATCCTTATCATTACCACCATATTTGAAGCTGTGAATCCAGTGGGTCGTTCCTGAGTTTCAAGCTAATTGAAAAGACGGCTAAAGCCGTTAGAGGAACGATGCTAGTCAGATCTCTTTCACCATGAACTTTTCATACTATACAGGGTGTAACAGGACTTAACCCACAAACTTTGAGGAATGATAGGTCACACAGGGAGGATAATTTTTTATTAAGGAACATATGCTCGAAGACACGCTCTCAAGGAGCTAGTATCCGAAAAGCAAATCTCTGGTAAGTTTTTTACAGAAATAAAATTTAATTTTCCATGCATGTTTATACAATTTACAACAGCTGTTAAAATTACATACTCTATACAGTATCGGTACCTCATTACATTTTTGACACCTTCTCAGCACTCAGTATTCAACTCTATCGAGCATGACAGGGTTGTGTTTTGTGTTGGATTTTTTGGACGATAAGACTGACTGGAGATACATCAAATAGATCAATAACAAATTACAGCAGTGTAACAGATATGATAAGAACATACTTGACGCACTTATGCAACATAAGCTACGTGATGCGGAATGCTTCTAAAAAGGATGCGTAACTCAAGAAGGACGTGTTACCGAGCTTATGTTCTCTAACAAAAAATGATCTTCTCTATGTGTCCTATCATTCCTCAAAGTTTATCGGTGAGGTCGTGTTACACTCTGTATGTATACATAGGCTAGTGGCCGAGAAGTGGTCGTATCCCTCCACCCTTATTTCGCGAAAAGTTATATTGTTATGCAACATGTACTGGGAATAATAACCGGCATCGCACAACCATCATAGTGTTGAAAATAAGGGGAGGGACACCCACTTCTTGGTCAATCCGTAGGCGTTATAACTTATAACAGGACAAGACATGAGCATCTCTTATGTAGCACAACATAAATAGACCTAGTCCTATTGTACACTCCTGTGGAATGAGTTTCATGCCAGTTTTGCACACCAGATCCATCAGCTGGTTCGCGTTCATCCATTCGCCGTATCACACGTTCTTTCTAGCCTTCCATACTTTTAAAATAATTTCCTGGTACCAGTCTTCCGTACCTCAATCTTTTGAGTCGTAGAGTTTGTAGAAGGAAATCTTGGGTTCCACAATATCTCCGAGTCGTCTACAACCGTTACCATTGCTTACCTCCCTGCCTTTGGATATGCGGTACCACGAGGATACCCGTGGCGGAGGAGCCAGCACCAGACAACGCAAAGGAAAGTGTCGTGTTTTCAGACCGAAGATTATAACGAAGAGGACTGTGGAAGCTTTGTAATGATGACTATAAAATGAGAGAACGCAGAGAAAAACCCCTCACAATGTTGGTTTCACCCACTACGGATGTCATGTAAGCCGGGGATTGAACTGGAGCTCGTTTGCATGACAGTCTCACGCATTAGTAACCCACTATGGCAGCTTACCTAAGCGTCGGTGCGTGTAAAAATTTCCCTAGCGTGGTAGTTCTTAGATTAGGTTTCAGCGCCTAAACAAAAAAGAAGAATATATTTTTTGGTTATAACTCTTCAATAACTGGACCCGTAAAAAAGAAGAACAGATAGCGTGTTGCTCATTACATCATCCAATTCTGGCTGCAATCGCTTCGGTTTAACAGAATTTGACGGATAGAGCTGTCTAAACACACACGATTAACACGTCATGTTCCGTTTAAAACAGTCCTGCCACTTTTCATAACGTCTAGACGCTAAAGCTTCCTGAAATATACTGTTATAAAAACTCAAGCACTTAGAAATATCATATTCATGTAATCAGTAAAATATTAATCATCCTGTCAAGAGCAGATGAAGGTAGAAGAAATTATAATAATTTTTACGTGCATGTGTATGTATGGGGTTGTTGCTCACAGCCTCTATAATTTTTGGTTCCTTCAACATAAAATTAGATGGACATGTGACGGCACGTCTGTGAGATGGGAACAGCACGGTGATGAATCTTCATCTAACACAATACCTCATCACACTCGTAACAAACATCTATGTTCCAGATGGTACTCGAAACTACAACCGTTGCTTCCACATAAGGTTCAAACTTCGGCTACTTGGCTCTTTCATAATTATATCTAAAGCTTCCCCTTTTCCTATAAAGTTGCAATTTAATACCTGAAAACGCTTTAACAATAAGGATAGATATAATTTTACTTCAATCACTAGTGAATGAAGTAGCAATTCAATAACTGAAATCTCATTATAAAAAACAACACGCTGAAGTCTTGCTAAAAAAACAACCGCTTTAACAGTAAGGATCAATAAAATTTTATTTCAATCAATAGCGAATAATGTAGCAATTCAGTAACTTAAATCTCATTATAAAAACAACATTGCTGAAGTCTCACTATAAAAACAACCACTTTAACAGAAAGGATGAATAAAATTTTATTTCAACAACTCATTCATTCATTCATAGTGTTCTACCCAAGGGAAGGTCTTTCACTGCAAACCCAGCATTCTCCAGTCTTCCCTATTTTCTATCTTCCTCTTCGTCTCATCAATAGTGAAAAATGTAACAATTCATTAACTTAAATCTCATAAAAACAACATTGCTGAAGTCTCGCTATAAAAACAACCGCTTCAACAATAATGATGAACAAAATTTTATTTCAGTCAATAAGTAGTGAATAAAGTAGCAATTCAATAATTAAAATCTCATTATAAAAACAGCATTGTTCAAATCTTGCTATAGAAACAACCTCTTTTAACAATAAGGATGAATAAAATGTTATTTCAATCAATAGGTAGTGAATAAAGCAGCAATTCAATAACTGAAATCTCATTATAAAAACAGCATTGTTGAAGTCTCGCTATAGAAACAACCTCTTTTAAGAATAAGGATGAATAAAATTTTATTCCAATCAATAGGTAGTGAATAAAGTAGCAATTCAATAACTGAAATCTCATTATAAAAACAGCATTCTTGAAGTCTCGCTATAGAAACAACCTCTTTTAACAATAAGGATGAATAAAATTTTATTTCAGTCAATAGGTAGTAAATAAAGTAGCAATTCAATAACTGAAATCTCATTGTAAGAACAGTATTGTTGAAGTTTCGCTATAGAAACATCCTCTTTTAATAATAAGGATGAATAAAATTTTATTTCAGTCAATAGGTAGTGAATAAAGTTGCAATTCAATAGCTGAAATCTCATTATAAAACAGTATTGTTGAAGTTTCGCTATAGAAACATCATCTTTTAACAATAAGGATGAATAAAATTTTATTTCAATCATTAGTGAATAAAGTTGCAATTCAATAGCTGAAATCTCATTATGAAAACAGTATTGTTGAATCATATATATTAGAGGGAACCCAAGAGTTGGAACTTGTTCTGAGACGATTCTGTCCGACGCCGGGGTGGAATCCGGTGTAGCTTAGTGGATAAAGCATCAGCACGTAGAGCTGAAAACCCGGGTTCAAATCCCGGCGCCGGAGGGAATTTTTCTCCGTTCCATTACTCTTTCATAGTATTGTTGAAGTTTCGCTATAGAAACATCCTCTTTTAACAATAAGGATGAATAAAATTTTATTTCAATCATTAGTGAATAAAGTTGCAATTCAATAGCTGAAATCTCATTATAGAACAGTATTGTTGAATCATATATATTAGAGGGAATCCAAGAGTTGGAACTTGTTCTGAGACGATTCTGTCCGACGCCGGGGTGGAATCCGGTGTGGCTTAGTGGATAAAGCATCAGCACGTAGAGCTGAAAACCCGGGTTCAATTTTTTCTCCGTTCCATTACTCTTTCATAGTATTGTTGAAGTTTCGCTATAGAAACATCCTTTTTTAACAATAATGATGAATAAAATTATATTTCAATCATTAGTGAATAAAGTTGCAATTCAATAGCTGAAATCTCATTATAAAAACAACCGCTTTAACAAAGAGTGAAATAAAGTAGCAATTCAGTAACTGAAATATCATGATTAAAACAACCGATTTAACAATAAGGATGGATACAATTTTACATCAATCACTAGTGAAGCAAGTTAGAAGAATGTAGCAAAGAGTGAAATAAAATAGCAATTCAAGAACTGAAATCTTCTTATAAAAGCAACCGCTTTAACAATAAGGATGGGTACAATTTTACTTCAATCACTAGTGAATTAAAGTAGCAATTCAATAACTGAACTCTCTTTTTCTAGAAACAACCGCTTTAATAAAAAGGACGGATACAATTTTATTTCAATCACTAATGAATGAAGTAGTAATCCAATATCTGAAGACTCGCTTTAAAAGCATATTGCTGAAATATCGTTATAAAACAACCCTTTAACCAAGACGAATAGAAGGAAATTCGTCCTGCTTTAACTAATGAATGAAGTAGAAATTTAATAACTGAAATCTCGTTACTAAAGCAACGGTTTGACTATAAGAATAGATAAAATTTTACTTCAATAAGTTGTAGACAAAGTAGGAATTTAATAACTGAAATGTCTTTAGTAAAGCAACGCTTTAATAATAAGAGTGGATAAAATTTTACTTGATTCGCTACTGAACAAAGTAGCAATTTAGTAACTGAAATGTCGCTCCTAAAGGAACCTTTAACAATAAGGATAGATAAAATTTGACTTAAATAACTAGTGAATAAAGTGTAGCAAATTTTAAATTGAACTAAAAATAGGAAGACGCTTTGGTTTCTTTGTCGATGTTGGGAAAATATATTGTATGGCACAATT
The DNA here is from genome assembly GCF_040183065.1 of Periplaneta americana. Lineage (NCBI taxonomy): Eukaryota > Metazoa > Arthropoda > Insecta > Blattodea > Blattidae > Periplaneta > Periplaneta americana. The sequence goes on along the minus strand of NC_091118.1, from coordinate 93,146,222 downwards.
GAGCCAAGAATTCTATATCGAAAATAAACTGTCTCGGCCACGCCCTCGCGTACCAAATAAGCTACTCATGGATGAAATAAGTACATATTGCTTCACCAGTACAATTGAACCTACAGGTCCGAAAACCATTCATCTCCAATTTCTTTATCCAAATCACTTTTATTTCAGTTTTCTTTTCTTCAAACTTGTCACGTCTAAGAGAAGACTTGTTTTCCAACTGAACAGGAAAATAATGATACCATACAGCAGTACTGTAGCCACGTGTAGCAGCTTGTAATCGTAGCTAAGCTACCATTCAGTGTTGTGTTATGCTGTACATTTACTTCTAACTATATGACATATTTGCTCCATAATCACTGTATATAGAATTGTACTTAAATCAAATGAATGATTCACATGGTTCACAGAAGAAAAAGAAGAGGAACAAAAAAAAAAAAAGAATGAGCCACATAAAATAAAAATAATAAGAGTAAAATGTTTACAATTCACAATGAAACAAGGAAAATGCATGCCTGAAAGAATTATTGGTGACGACTGCTGTAAATGAAAATAATATAATCTATTATGAACTGTAACAATGACTATAAACAAAGTTTATCTGTATTATCTATTGCACTTCGAAATGTGTAAGCTTTTAAAAAGAGAAGATATTTTATTTTCAGAAGCAGAATGAAATGTTTTTCGAAGGTTATACCAGAAGAGGTATTTGACATTGTAGGACTAAATTTGTGAGTGGCTAACCACTGATGCTAACCAAACTAAACAAGATGATTTCTGAAGCCGCAATTTTTAAATTTCGTATTTATTATTGTCGATAACCATTCTGTATTGTAATATGATATGAATTTCTGTAATAATCAGAGTGAAAATTGTTTCAAATGAAAAAGTACATTTATTTCAAAATAATTATTTTGAATAAGTATCCATACCTACTATTTTGTACGAAAACAAGTCATATTTACACTCTGAAAAATATATTTTTAAAACAATAAATGATATTATTACATTATGTTGATTGCATCATAAGTAAATAAGCTATTGATTTTAAAAGAAATAAAAACTTTCATATTCTGTTGCATATTCTATTTTTTTATCCCTCTTGTAAAGTTAGCTTTGAAGGAGATAATTGGTTTCCGGATTCATTGATGCAATTATTGAATGTCAATAGTGGGCAAAAATATGTGATAGCAGCTTCATCGTTTCATTTGGTGTCGGGTTTAAAAATGCCATCGATGTCGGTTTTTCGTAAATTCCAGGTCTGATAAGTTCTCGAAGAAGAGGAGAAGAAGGAAACTGATGTGATACTACATTCAGTAATTAGAAATCAAGAAGTAATGGAATAAAAATTATTAAATCAATAGTGCAAAAAAGTTTAAAATGGTAAACCTTTGAAAAATGTCTTCAAACGGTAAAGAATAAAGTTCCCTGACCCAAAAAGTAAATTTTTACTGTATTTAGAATCACTCTTATCCCAAGAAGAAAATACTCCACGCAAAATTAGCGGTAATTTACGCATCCAAGTTTGTTGCTTCGTGGATAGATGTCCTTTCAGACCCAGTGAGACTAGAGGCTTTCTATGAGACTTAAATCAGAGCACGGTATTATTACTTTTTATTAGTAGTCAAGATATATGGAGCCAGAAATCTTGGCTGCTGTATATTTCTGAAGCAAAGGCTTTCATTTCCATAGTAACCACAATTTATTATGACAGTAACACCATGACTTGAGTCGAGACCTGTTCATTAAGATAAGAGTTTCATTTATGTAAGCTTATTATTATTATTATTATTATTATTATTATTATTATTATTATTATTATTATTGAGAGCAACAGCAATACATTGTAAGTGTTAAGGTAGATAATGGTTTCTGTTTCCTGCCAATCAGCATGTGTGTCGCGTATGCTCGAATAAAAATAACAAGATTCATTTTTACTTTTTTCGAATTCAACACTGGATGTTAATGCTAAATTGGTAGGTCTATGGGAGTTCGTTTGTTTTTTTTTCTTTTTGGTAACAAAATATCAATCATGTTGACCGGAAGTAGTTTTTCATAAACTGATCCTGTCAATCTTCCGTAGGCATTCGAAAGTTTTGGGTATGATATTCAATGTAGAAAGACCGCCAGTTTCTTTCAGTGATACCCAGAAATGAATATACACGAAGAGGAAATATATATTATAAAACAGTAAGCATGATCATAAAGGATCCATTTCATCCTCTATTATTAGCATAACTTAAAATAACGTGGGGCTTATAGCTGTCTTCCGTAAAACCAACAGCAACTTCTTGGATTGCACAAGAGATTAGGATCGTTGCGGAGGGCACTGAGAACATTCATAAGGTTTTTAGAGAGAGGAAAGAAATAGTTTAACAATCTTCGACATCTGATATCAACAAAGAAGGGAAAGTAGACCCTAAGAGTTAATTGACTGATTGATTGATTTCACGAGAGCTGGATTCAGGTTGGATCTTTGCACTTAGACCGTTTAGGCCATTGTACGCTTTATGCGATGATTGTCTAAGCCAGACGGCTGTCACCTGAGTAGCATTCGTGAATCCGATTCTGACAGCCGGGTCCTCCTTCCTGGGCCCTGTAGGAAAGGTCCCATCATCTACTGACGAACTCGAACCCAGAGTCCTGAGTCCCAATCTCTTAGAATCTAGATCAACATCGGAAACCCTTAATACCCCACAGACATTATTCCAGTTCATTTTTACGATTACAGATGACAGATGAAATGAGAGGGAAGTGGAGAACATTGGTGGAACCGATCGACCGACCAATCAACCAAACCTATTTTATTACTGTGGCACATCAGGAAGTTTTTGCCCTTAATTACAATTTTCTTCCAAGCTTCTCTATCTTCCGCGATGATCCCATTTCCTCCTATACATTCCAGATCCCTTTGCACCTGGTCATTCCAGCGGAATCTGGAACTTTCCAAAGGTCTCCTCCCATCTGGTAGTTCTTTTCTTTTAGTTGGTTATTTAACGAACTGTATCAACTACTAGGTTATTTAGCGTCGATGAGATTGGTGATAGCGAGATGATATTTGGCGAGATGAGGCCGAGGATTCGCCATAGATTACCTTGCATTCACATTACGGTTGGGGAAACCCTCGGAAAAAACCAACCAAGTAATCAGCCCAAGTGGGGATCGAACTCCCGCCCGAACGAAACTTCAGACCGGCAGGCAAGCGCCTTAACCGACTGAGCCACGCCGGTGGCTCTATGGTAGTTCTCTCCAAGTAGTGGAATGAAAGAAAGAAACGGGAGTACTCAAGAAAAACCCTCTGCAATGTCTGTTTTGTCTACCACAAATTCCACCCAGACCTGACCGGGATCGAACCTGGACCGCTTGGATAAAGAGCGTTAGTATTTCAGCCACAGACGCTGCTCTAAGCGGTTCAAGTACCCAAGGTGAACCCAATCTATCTCTCGACTCTCAGTCGGGTTCAAGTCTTAGAAGCTAGGAGCTACTGAGAAAAAGTGAGAACTACAAAATGTTCCACATTTCATTAACATATGCCGACTTCTTCTAAAGTTGTTTCCATCACGAGAACAAAGGCTTTTTTTAAAAATCTTCCACTCTAACTTCCTGCATCGGAACGTCTGGATCAAAGGAAGTTACGTGACAATAGATGCGTAACAAGATTCTTGTCTCGAGGTTAAGAAAACCACTCGATATTACCAGGCTACGCGTAGTGGCACTCTAGTGTTTTTTTCTTGTGAAAGCAAAAACTTGAAATTTATTAACCTTTCCCTTCGTTGTGTTCACTTCATATTAATGACAGCGCAGTCAAGGTTGGCCGGCCATTTAGCTGAACTCATTCCTCCTTGATAGGATTCACTTCTCTTCTTTAACTTAATTATTATAATTTCATCCCAGATTCAGTCTTGTCGAGGAAAGTTTCATTCTTTATAACCACGGCTATTATAACAGCTTAATTTCTTTCTGAGGGTATGTATATGAGACGTGTACTTGCAAATAGCATGGATTAGCACAACTGGCATAAGGAACTACATCTAGTTTGTTTATGTTGCCCTTTAGGCCTTCCTTGTCTACACATAAATTATCACGGATATTTTTCTATCATTTAACCTTCACATTAGCCGCACATGCGATTTCTCAGATGTGTCAGCACGTTGAAAGACCACCAAAATATGAATATGAATAATGAACAATAGTCATTAAAGATTGTCATGCAACATCAGATATAGTAAAGTCACAGTCTACTATATACAGTCACGAAGCTTGAGTTTTGAGGGTGCTAGAAACAATAGACTGTGACAGTACTATTTTGCATTGCCTGCAATGAGGCGATATTAGCGATCCTAGTGGTGAGCAACTATCTAATGTTTGCATATTTACTGCGTATTGAGCTTCGCGACTGTATATACTAGACTGTGGTAAAGTGCAGTATAGTGATGATGACCATCATCATAATGATAATAATAATGATGATGATCATAATGATAATGAGCTAAAAAGATTGATCGAGAAACGGAAAATAGTTATGCACTAAACGAAACTGGCATCTACTACTGTAGCTCCCAAGCAATGTTAAGATATGGACCTTACCTGAAGCGGCGGACATAAAATGATAGGAATATCACACTGTAAATTGGTACCAAAATAGCTTGTTTGTTCTACGAGTATTATGCAGCTAGTATCTGCTTTTCTCATATTTCATATCGTCTTCATAGTCGTGATTTTGCTTTTATATGTTAATACTACTACTACTACTACTACTACCACTACTACTACTACTACCACCACTACTACTACTACTACTACTACCACTACTACTACTACTACTACTACTACTACTACTAATAATAATAATAATAATAATAATAATAATAATAATAATAATAATAATAATAATAACATTAATCTTACAGCAGAGTCCGTATAGGCCAGTTTCTATCTGATGCTTTTCCAATTCACTGTGGGCTAAAGCAGGGAGATGCACTATCACCTTTACTTTTTAACTTCGCTCTAGAATATGCCATTAGGAAAGTTCAGGATAATAGACAGGGTTTGGAGTTGAATGGGTTACATCAGCTTCTTGTCTATGCGGATGACGTGAATAAGCTAGGAGAAAATCCACAAACGATTAGGGAAAACGCGGAAATTCTAGTTGAAGCAAGTAAAGCGATTGGGTTGGAAGTAAATCCCGAAAAGACTAAGTATATGATTGTCTCGTGACCAGAATGGAATACGAAATGGAACTATAAAAATTGTAGATTTATCCTTCGAAGAAATAGAAAAATTCAAATATCTTGGAGCAACAGTAACAAACATAAATGACACTCGGGAGGAAATTAAACGCAGAATAAATATGGGAAATGCCTGTTATTATTCGGTTGCGAAGCTTTTGTCATCTAGTCTTCTGTCAAAAAATATGAAAGTTAGAATTTATAAAACAGTTATATTACCGGTTGTTCTGTATGGTTGTGAAACTTGGACTCTCACGTTGAGAGAGCAACAGAGATTAAGGGTGTTTGTGAATAAGGTTCTTAGGAAAATATTTGGGGCTAAGAGGGATGAAGTTACAGGAGAATGGAGAAAGTTACACAACACAGAGCTGCACGCATTGTATACTTCACCTGACATAATTAGGACCATAAAATCCAGACGTTTGAGATGGGCAGGGCAGATGTAGCACGTATGGGCGAATCTAGAAATGCATATAGAGTGCTAGTTGGGAGGCTTGACGTAGATGGTAGGATAATATTAAAATGGATTTGAGGGAGGTGGGATATGATAATAGAGACTGGATTAATCTCGCACAGGATGGGGATCGGTGGCGGGCTTATGTGAGGGCGGCAAATGAACCTCCGGATTCCTTAAAACCCATTTGTAAGTACGTCCAAGTTTCACAACCATACAGAACAACCGGTAATATAACTGTTTTATAAATTCCAACTTTCAGATTTTTTGACAGCAGACTGGATGACAAAAGCTTCTCCGCATTTATTCTGCGTTTAATTTTCTCCCGAGTTTCATTTATATTTGTTATTATTGCTCCAAGATATTTTAATTTGTTCACCTCTTCGAAGGATAAATGTTCAATTTTCATATTTCCATTTCGTAGAATATTCTGGTCACGATACATAATCACGTCTTTTTGGAGTTTACTTCCAAACCTAACCTTTTACTTGCTTCAAGTAAAATTTCCGTGTTTTCTCCAATTGTTTGTGGATTTTCTCCTTACATAATCACGTCATCCGCATAGACAAAAAGCTGATATAACCCTTTCAATTTTAAACCCTCTTTATTTTTCTGTACTTTCCTAATGGCATATTCTAGAGCAAAGTTAAAAAGTAAAGGTAATAGTGCATCTCCTTGCTTTAGCCAACAGTGAATTGGAAAAGCATCAGACAGAACCTGGCCTATACGAACTCTGCTGTATGTTTCACTGAGACACATTTTAATTAATCGAACTAGTTTCTTGGGAATACCAAATTCAATAAGGATATTATATAAAACTTCTCTCTTAATCGAGTCATATGTCTTTTTGAAATCTACGAATAACTGATGCACTCTGCGCTTATACTCCCATTTTTTCTCTAATATCTGTTGAATATAAAAAATCTGATCAATAGTCGATCTATTATGCCTGCAACCATACTGATAATCCTCAATAATTTCCTCTACGAGTACATATGGAGTCAATCTTCTCAAAAGAATATTGGACAAAATTTTGTACGACGTCAACAAAATTGATACTTCTCGAAAGTTATTACAGTTAGTCTTGTCCCCTTTCTTAAAAATAGGTACAATAAAAAACAGTGGCAGATATGAAACCATATATGCCATAATGAACAGTCTTGCGTTTACTATTCCCTATTCACGGAAGTCACTTGTGACTTTGGACTACCAATGATGTACTCAGGGACACTCAGAGATTAGAGTTTCCGAGCATGCTACAGCATTGAAAACAACGTCATTGTGGTTTACGGTTAAGGTTTCGACATGAACAAAAACTTTCTTGGCGTTTGGAAAAGTCTTTCAGAATGGATACTTTATCTCGAGACAATCATAACTGTAGCAGTAGTTCGAAATATGTCCTGACCCAGTTAGGCACCTAAAATATTCTAGCAACTGAAAGTAACGGTTGTCTGTAAGTACTAAACAGTGTACGCAGAACTAGCCGTTGCAAGCTCAGCTCATAGTTTCCACAGAAATGACTAAGGCCGTATCTTTCTACGATAGTTATCAAGATATAAAATTTCAATGTGTAAAATATTAGAGAAATTTGTTTTTGTGCGAGATCGTGCGTATTTGCTTCGTTTCCGCACAAAACCAACCCGCGGTAAGTCTAAAATTCCACATTCAGTATTCCCAACCGAACACACATAACAATTTCCCTCTTCTTACCGCTTAAGTGACGTATTGATTTTACTGCTTTAGGCTTTTAACATATTATTTTTAGAGACGTTCAATATAGTAATAATTATAAATTGGAAACTTACCACTGCAATTTCACCTAAATTGCACTGTTAATGATTGTTTTTAAATATTTGCAAAAATTAAGTGAACTCTACAACTCCACTAAAGTTACTGCATTTCGTGATGCATGTAACATTGAGGAAGCCGTTTGTTTTAAGTTCGCATTTATAGACTGGGGGAAAAAAAGACAGACGTATGCTGGAATATAGTAAACACAGAAAACATTTTAAAGCAACAATGTTGAAGATAGATATTTTTGTTTTCCAAAATTGCCGTCATTGAACAGAAACCAAGATGGAGATTTCATTGCAACTAATTAGAAATTCCTCTTTCACGTATGTAATAAACGATCTTCGCACAAAATAATGTACGATACACGAGCGGTATGTTTTCTTTCAATTCTCGGAAATTAAAAAAGCTCAACTACGTTTCGCTTTTTCAAACTTTTCCTCGAACATGAAAACTTCAACATACCGCTCTTGTAACGCATATTACTATTATCATTACCGTTGTTATAGTGACAACAAAATTTCATCACCCTATCACACAAACATATCATTGGGGAAACATTAAAATGTTACAACTTACTTCTACTGATATAACATGACTATTTTAAAAGTTCATGGGTCTCACTTTATTTTAGCATCAAATGTTGCTGTCGGCATTATAACTTACGCTTATTAGATTTTTTTTAGTTACATTACCCTTCTTGCAATGTCCTATCCACTTCTGAAACACATGTTGAAGACAATTTTTCCCTGGTTTTAACAGAATAGTACAGCAGGCAGTTTCACTCGTTGATTAAGCTCACTGCCGGAAAGCCGCAGTGAGCGAGATCTGGGCTATTGTGAATGTCCTAAAGTAGAGGTCATCAACATAGTGCATCCTCGGGCTAGTGTCTCTTACCCGCGGATAAGATATGCACTAGCGTGCATCCGTGGCTGCTGGCGGGTATGCTTTCTCCCTCTCCCTTCTGCTGCACGAGGGTGCATATTCCGATACACTCCTTACGCACTACCCATTTCAGCGAATGCTGATGACCACTGTCCTAAAGAGTTACCACCGATTCCGGTTAGACTTCAGTCTAGCCTTGCGTAATGAAATGGTAAGGTGGTACAATTTCGAATGCTTAATACACTAAACTTTGATGTCTTGAACACGAGAGAGACCATAAAATTTTAAATGTACTGTGATTAGAGAACCTTTCATCTAATACGATATTTATAAACTTTCTGATTTTACAAAATCGTTAGAAAAAATACCGCTGTAGGTATACAATTTTGAACACGGTCTGGTACTTCTTCTGACACTAACATTGAGAACAAATCTTTTTCATCCTTCACCGTCTACACATACTTCATGATACCAGCATGCAATCATATTTTAAAATTGAAGTTTAGCTGAAATAAATCATTAAACAGAAGTTAAACTTGACTTCATTGATTCCTTTTCTTTGATGCAGTACTTCCAATTTCTTTTCTCCTTTCGGTTTGAAGTTTACAATGAGGCACTTCTTGGAATGAGCTTCTTCGGTGAAATGCATTGAGCTGAGTAATTTTTTTCGCCATAGAGACGATTTTTTCTCAAGTCTAGGGACGATACAATGAACAGATATTTATGGAGTAGCAGAAATAACAATTTTTGGTGTAGTAGGATATATTGGGAGGAATGGTATTTCTTCTTGGGAAACTTAGACATCCCTTTGTGGCTTGTTCACTTTCTTTGAAGTTCCAGGTACGGTACATAATTCTTATCTGTTTCAACTCTTTTCTGGATGCATTGCTTTCTCCGTAATGTAGATTCAAAGAGTTCAAAAGTGGGATTTTTAATAATGCCCTCTGAAAAGAACATTATTTCTGTATATAAGAAACCCTTAATAGCTGATTCCACTGACAGAGTTATGTTCCAAGACTAGGAAAGTTATAGATTTAGTCTTTGTTTGGATAAATTCTGGCTAAAACTGCCATGTATCATTTGGTTGCCTTTCGGTGGTAGTGAGCAGTCAAAAACTTAAAGGTTCTACTATGTAATGGTTAAAGGATCTCTGTACTATGAGGCGGAAAACATAGCAACTCATCATTTTCCTGGCAGCACCTCCAATTACTTTCGACTTAAATGGATAGCATGGTTGTCCATAATATCAAATAATTAGAATTATTAGAATAATAGTAAGTGCCAAAACTAGGGAATCGTGTAGGACTATTTTCAAAAAACTAAAAATAATGCCCATGGCTTGTCAGTGTATCTTTTCATTAATAGTCTAGTCTTCCTCGTACGTAATAGTGAAAACTTTGTAACTAATTCAAGAGTTCATAGCATAAATACGCGTCAAAAGTGACTTCATACTCCACTGGCAAGTCTATCATGCTATCAAAAAGGAGTGCGTTATATGGCAGTAAAATTTTTAATAGCCTCCCTATGGATATAAAAAATGAAACTCAAAAAATAAGATTATTTAGGGCCAAATTAAAAAAAGTACCTAATTTATCACGCCTTCTGTTATGTAGGTGAGTTCATAACATTCAACAACACTTCATGAAACTAATGCTAAAACTTCGTTTTGTACTAATAGACTATATTGTAAACCTCATCTGTATATATTTCAAGTAGACTGTGACTATAAATCAAGACTTTATAGTAATATTAAGTTTTTTGACTTGTTCCATACTCTAGCTGTGAAACAATGTACGAATAATATGGAATGTTAATAAATACAATATAATACAATACCAAGGGTCTTGGACTGTCTGAAACACACAAACAATAATTGAAGAGAAAGTTCTCCATTAATATAGCCTGGATCAGTCAAATCCACAATATTGAACATGGTGATAATCCGTCGGTGAATTCTGGGCGTTTTCTTACTCACTTATACTTTATTATGGGCGGAACGTAAACCCTTCGAAATTGTACTTCACACTATTCTTAATGAAATATCATATGGTTCTAAGATCTATAAATGTTGCTTTCCATAAGTGTAACAAGCACTGCAGAATTTGATGTTAGCAACTTATTACTCACAAAATATATCATTAAAAATGCAACAAAGTACAAAAAGAAATATTATGATCTACTTTATAAGAAGACATTTTCGTGAGAATGGTATAATTTACATTCGCAAAGAAAATGTTGCCTTTCCAGGCTAAATTTACAGCTATCTACAACAACATTTCCCAGAGAAACAACAGATAAATGGTTGACGAAACCATATTATGAAATAATAACTATCAAAATTTGAAGATGAGAAAATGAATCAAAACCTAACTTCGTTCAGAATCATACCATGTACCAGATGGTGTGCATTAGTAGAAGTGTTATATTTAATTTTGTGATGGGTAAATTTTGCTTAGAAAATTGCCATTCCTGAAAGGATGTTGTACAGCAACTTGCAAATTTTGTGATAACTGTTCATCAAACTTGTAACGGCAGGTAATGAGAATGAATGTAAACAAGTTAATTAGATAGTAATTTACATCACATGAAAGCAGAACAAGCTTACATTTACCTTAAAAAGATAATGAAAAATCTAAAACCAATTCCAACTATGCAGTACTTTGGTACGTTCAGCCAAAGATCCCGGTATCGATACCCGGCCCCGGAACAATTTTTCCCTTGAAATTATTCAAGTCTGCTTCACAGTGAACTTTACCTGAAAGCTGGATTTGCATATGTAGTACTTTGCAAAGACATGCAGCAGATACTACTTTGTGCAAATTTGGCTCATTAAAACTTTTTTATCACTGTCAACTCTCATGCAACAATGTGGCCATTCATAACATGGGAAATAATCAAGCTAACATGTTTCTAAGGAATGAGACTATTTGCTAAAAGAGGTTCAGCGGAAATAGCATCCTGTATGTTACATTACATCAAATCTAATAAAATTTCAAGTAGTTAGAGGAAGGAGAAGATAGAATCTTAGTTGTTTGGTCTGATCGATGCGTCGGGAGAAATAACAACTCCTGACTTTATACCACTACTTTGTCGGTTGTAATTTATTTACTAAGGTTGTATCCCGGTCACAGTTTCTTACCTGTGACAGTGACTTTGCTTTAACTGAAAAACAAAAGCGAAGGACAAAAGTGATGATACCTGATCACTGGATATGTCATTGCTGAGGCTAAACTTAACAAACCATTCCAGGTGATAGAAATGAATCAAAAACAGTTTAAGGATTTTTACAACTTGGGGAAAAATACAACATAAAACGAGATCCCATACTGAAAGTCACACAAGGTATGTGGATTCAGTTGAACAACGATGATCCATTCACTATTAGAACTAGATCCAGCCATAACACACTCAAACCTTGGGATCAATAGCCTATTCTCTAGGTAACATTAGAGGAAATAAAGTTTCGCCTATTGTAGAACCAATAGAAACATGGTAGATTTTATTTTTTATTGGGTTATTTTACGACGCTGTATCAACATCTAGGTTATTTAGCGTCTGAATTATATAAAGGTGATAATGCCGGTGAAATTAGTCAGGGTCCAGCACCGAAAGTAACCCAGCATTTGCTCGTATTGAGTTGAGGGAAAACCCCGGAAAAAACCTCAACCAGGTAACTTGCCCCGACCTGGATTCGAACCCGGGCCACCTGGTTTTGCGGCCAGACGCGCTGACCGTTACTCCACAGGTGTGGAGAACATTGTAGAGAAGCATTCTTCCCATCACTTCACAAAAAAAGAAGGACTTCTTAGTATGAATGCCTTTCTACCATTTGGGTATAAGGCTTACCATGAAAACTTTCCATGCACTGAAGATTTGTGAGCAGACCTATGTGACTGTGTTACTATAATCATTTTAGGCTATGTGACTATGTAACATCATGTTGCTATAAAGTGTTATGTTACAACCATACAACGTTATTCCATTCTCAGTTTTGTATTGTGTTTATTGGGAAAGCCTAAACATGACTGTTCCATACAACGTTCTTCCATGAAAAGTTCATAATGAACTCATGTTTTTCTATCTCTAATTTAAAGAACTGCTTCATTTTTGTACTTACAACTGTTTCGTTCTACAAATTATAATATAGCATTTATTTAATTAAGAAAACACATTTTTAATATTGTTACAGTTCTTTCTCATTTCCCTAAAATTTACTTTTTGTTCCTTTCAACGTTATTCCGGGGGACTATTCTAGATGATGCATGAAAGTTTATTCAAACATTAAGTAGTCAGTTTTCTCTGGCGTTACTTCGTGATTTCCCATTCTACATACTGTTAATTCTGCTGTAAGCGTTATGTTTTGTTTACATATTATTATTTATTATTGTAATGAAGTTATTTATGTGAAGAACCCGATTTTATGGACGTGTCCGTGTACTTTCAAATAAGATTAAGTAAATTAATACATTTCAAATAAAGCCCGTCAATTTTTTACTAAATTGCCACATATCATGTACATAATTCTCGATAAAGACTCGCAGATAATGAGTATGCACAACATCCGTCAAATAGTTTATGAGAAGTCGCTTTGCACAGACAGAGTTAGATGGAATTCTCAAAATCAACTTTTTCTGTGTCAGCAAAGCTGAAAATGTGCATTTTTCTGAAAGCTCTGAATCGATTTCTTATAGCATCACTACATTTTCTCGAGGAAGTTTAAATCGCGTCACCAGTGTAAAATCCACAATGAAACTATGGGTAGGCCTTATACCATGCCATTCTTGTATGCTTGCTTAACCGTGTGCTGTTCGGGGTCACCGTCACCGCGCCTCCTTTGCGGAGGTAAGCAGAGACGCCGAGATTATAATCTCAAGCATCAGGGCGGGCTGGCTGGTATTTACTGCGACGATGACAGAACTACAAATTAAAACCTGTTATTTGCTTAAGGGACCCTCAAAAAGGTCGGATTTTTCTGCATAGGCATGGAAATCATAATATTCTCCATGAGTTAGTGAAGAATGAATAATGAAATGAACACATGAGCGAGTGAATAGATGAATATATGAACAAATACATCTTTGAGTAACATAATACAACAACAACAATAATAATAATAATAATAATAATAATAATAATAATAATAATAATAATAATAATAATAATTGATAGAACACAGATAAGTTACATATTTTTTTACATATTATAAAAATCACTGTAGCACCCTCAGAAAGAGTACTGTACATATATTCGTGTTCAGGGGGCATTTTACAAAATTTTAAGATATTTTTATTAATTAACACAATAAAAAGTAAAAAGAGAAAAAGAAAAACGCAGATATTACAGTAATTGAAACTACCGTATTTTATATTTTCTCACTAACAATAGTTTTCAATCGATTTTTTAAAATAAGGAGCATTAGCAAATTGAATGTTTGGTAATTTAACTGTTACCTTATTATAGAGCCTTGGACCGAAGTTGCTACTGTGATTATAAGCTACAGTTGTGGTACATTTAGGTTCTGTCTGGCATATGTTTTCTGATCTATTAGTTTTATATTAATATGAATACAAATTAAATATATTTCGGTTTTCATAAACGAAATTCAATAAGACAATGTTATAAATTTGGTGGATATCAAATACTTTAAATTCTGAATATAACAGTTCTGAAGAATTATAATTAAGAGGTTTATATTTTTATTATTCTTCTCTGTAGCAGAAATAAGACTTAGGCCTAATTGTTTAATTAGTAATTAAATAGGCTAATGTATTTGGTGAGAGAATGATTTAGTGAGTGAGCACTGAAAAAATGAACTACTCTATTTAAAAATTAGAAGAAAAATCGAAGGGTTCAGAACCATAGTGGGCCAAGCGCCATTTACTAAAACCGTAGAAAACAAGAGTTAAAATGAAGTTATTACCATAATTCAATGGAAACATATAGCACGTAATATAAAGTATACATATTCCAACTAAATGATGTCAATCTTCATTAAACTATGGTATTCACTTAACTTCAACCCTTGCTTTCTCTGTTTTTAATAAATGACGCTTGGCCCACTATGGCTCTGAACCCTTCAATTGATTACTTAGTATAATTAGAAATTGAAGAATGGATATAAAAAGGCTGTAGATAAGTGCCAATATCTTTGAAAATAATTTTTCAAAAAAGAAAAAGAAGAAGAAAAAAGATCTCTTGCTGAACCTACTACGAAAATTTTATTTAGAGCCTAGCTTCTCCCAGATATTACATTACTAGTTGCACAAGAAAGCCCTGTTTTCTTCGGTTTGTCTCTTCGGCACTTACAGTCTTTCTTATGTCCAGTCTTTAATTGAATAAATGAGTACATGGGTCAGTGAATGAGCGAATGGTTAAAGAATAAGTTAATATAAGATTAGATGTGTGATATAGTGAGTACTTATGAGAGTGCGTAACTGAATTATATTAATGAAATAATTAAACTATTAATTAACATTGGGAATGAGTTAATTAATCGTTGAATGAATGGTTAAATCAAACATTCAATAAATCAACCAACTAATAAATTAATCAACCAATCAATCGCTCGACCAATTAGCGAGTGAGTGGATAATTACATCAGAACTAGCCTACAGTTCTAACTTATTGACAAAATCATTTCAGTACAGTACCAGTATAAAAGGATTCTTGAAATTAGGTAGTCCTAATTGACAGCAAAATATTCTCCTAAATCCTGTTAGACATAAGTAAGACGTGCATGCAGAAATTGATAAGATGTGAGGGACATAAAATTTACTGTAGTAGGCCTACTAAAGATTTTGAAATCACAACTGAATCAATCAATGATATAACAAAATTCTGAAACTTGATTTTTGAAATTAGAACAGCTTTAATCACAGCTTTTTATTTTACTTACTTACGTTGTGCCTAAGGAGTAGAACAGAATTAGAAGAAAGAAAGCAGTCAGCAGATTAACTGGGATAATTTTATCATCAGTCTCCATATTACATTTAATTTTATGCACACTAATCATTAACAGTTAAAGAAAGCCTTTAGCAGTGACTACAACTAGTAGACACTGTCCAATCTTCGTGTGTTACATTTATACGTATTTTCAGTAACTGAAATAATCTACTTGAAATCCTTTCATTTGTTTCTCGAGTTAAACAAGTAGACAAATTTTGTTGGAGAGGACATTTTTCCAAAAATTTAGCTGTGTTACTTGTATGTCTGATCAAATTTCCTTGCAGTTCAGTCAACTTATTGTTTGTTTATTTCTCTGTCTGTCCGTCCGTCCGTTCGTTCGTCCGCCAGCCCACCCTTTTGCTTGTTTGTTTGTTAATTAATTAATTTTTTATTGATTTATTTGTTTTATACCTACATATTTCACTTCGTCGGAAGGGTGTAAGATCAGTTACGATTTCTATTGTATCTTGAGCCTTTCAAATCTCAATTGCGAAGATTTATATTAATCAATCTGATTTCTTTTATTTTTGTTGTTGTTATTATTATTATTATTATTATTATTATTATTATTATTATTATTATTATTATTATTGGCGGCCGGGTAGCTCAGTTGGTTGAGCAGCTGGCTACGGACTGGAAGATCCGGGGCTCGATCCCGAATGGTTACGGGATTTTTCTCGTTGCCAAACTTCCAGAACGGCCCCGAGGTTCACTCAGCCTCCTATAAAATTGAGTACCGGTCTTTCCCGGGGGTAAAAGGCGGTCGGGGCGTGGTGCCGACCACACCACCTCATTCTAGTGCCGAGGTCATGGAAAGCATGGCGCTCTACCTCCATGCCCCTCAAGTGCCTTCATGGCATGTATGTATGTATTTATTCACACTGCAATGGGTATATACCCGGTGGCAGTGGTAACTCTCTTATATACCGTAAAGGGTGTTCCACAATAAACCGGGAACGGAAACGACAACGAGAACGAGAACGGAAATGTATTTATTTTAATAATACTTCCGTTCTCGTTCTCGTCGTTTCCGTTCGCGGTTTATTGTGGACCAGTCTTTAGTGGAAGGCAAGGGATACTGAAGCGCAATATTTGTCGCCGTGGACTGCATTTGATTCAACCTACGAACTAAGAGTGATAATCATCCGTCATGTGTCGAGGACAGTCAACTTAGAACACTATAGCACGCAGCGTCTGAATACCACACCTATGACATACAAACCTTGTGTCTAATAAATCATCATGGACACGTGTCAGGGATGTTTACTTCTATTTAATCTCGGGTATTCATCAAGCAGATAGAAATGTTATAATCAAGATCTTTTGTTCTCTTCTCGGAGGTAGAGTGTGTGTATAATAACCGATAATTTATTTCCGACTAATTTCACGCTAGTTACAACAATGGTAGAAACGCATCGCTGTCTCTGCGTTGGATATTTCATTTAAATCAAATTCAAGGTTTCGTTGTAACACTCACTTCTGAAATATGATAATTAAGTTCTTAGATCTCTGACCGTTAGGGTGCAGTTTTGACACTGTGGGAAACTGACGATCGTCGACTTGAATTTAATAGGGGCGTGGATGAATGGCCATCATCAGTATGATTTCCTGTGTTGCCTTGAGAATAGACCTTGCCTCACACTGACTCCGGATAACGGGAGTGCCATTGCCAGTATAGTGCCAGATCTAAAAATTCGAACAAGCAGCTCAGAATAAATATCAGAAGAACAATGAGTTTAATATAATTAAACTGCTTAAGACCATTTTAGATTACTATAAGGAACAAATGCGTAGCACTGGCCATGCATGAGATAATATGACTTAAAAATTATGGTTTATTTAACGACACTCGCAACTGCCGAAGTTATATCAGCGTCGCCGGTGTGCCGAAATTTTGTCCCACAGGAGTTTTTTTACATGCCAGTAAATCTACTGATATGAGCCTATCGCATTTATGTACACTTGAATGCTATCGACCTAGGCCGGGCGGATCATTGAATGTCAGATTAATTAAAGACAATCCATTGTCCAATAGGAATTGTAGAGTTCTGGTTATCATGCCTTATAACGAAATTGTCAATTTTTCATATACAGGAAACTATTGACCTACATTATTTTACTACTTTAATTCGCTATGAACTGATTTAAATTAATAACTGGAATTCTGTTGGATCCACAGATGGTAGGTATAAAAATTATATCTAATGACAGAAGATCCAGTAAAATAAGTCCAATGACAATATGTCTAATAATATAGGTATAACACGTTTTGTCTAATTGATAGGCATATACGTGTAAAAGCAATCTACGTCCGATTTTGTCATGTACAATTGCAACGTAAGTCTAAAACGAAAGGCAATAATACACCCTGTGCAAAGAATGCATCATATTGATTGAGATTGTCTTCTAACTTAGGCTATAACAACTGTTCGATCGTGAGAAACTTCGAAGAAAGTTCCCAGGATTATTGCTCTCAACGTCATCCAGTTCGGTTTTTGGAGTTTTAACCGATAGCTTAAGACCCAGGAGTAGACGAGAATGTCTCCTCGCTATTTATATTGTTGGTAGCTATCTATAATCTCCTTCACCTAACCTAAGTTTATCCGGTACTTTTCCTAAGAGGCTACATATTCGTACATGATCTGCTAGTAACTGCTGTATCAGAATTTCTTGATCTTTTTGATCTTCCCTTATATTATCAAAACATTTCCAAATAGACGCATGATGCGTCGCTACCATTCTTCGAAATTTACAGTGTCATCCTTTCACTGAGTTTTTAGTCCTGTGGAATATATTGTTGCTACCAAAATGTTACATATTGATCTAATTACTGCATTAAGGAAAAATAGTTGTCAGACATGGCTTACATTTAGGCATGCTGGAGCGTTAGACCTGTTTTGCTTTGGACCTTCTGCTGGAATTCTATGTTTTTTAGACTTTTTTCTTTTAGACCTATTATCTTTAGACATACTGACCTGGAAGCTCCTAATGCAGCATTTCTCAAACTATGATTCGCGGACCACCTGTGATCCTCGAGGTTTGCTCTTGTGGTCCTTCAAAAGAAGACAGAAGAAAAAATAAAAATCAAATGAATTGCGTATCATACTATAGCTTAAAATCTCAGAGTTTGAAAATGACACATGGCAATCGAATTTCACTTTTTCTCCCAGTATTGACATTTTATGAAATTTATTACCCTACTCGTCTACCGACTTTCCACTCTACTCTCAGCAACAAACGAGGGTTTTAAAGCACTATGAACGTTGTGTTTCCAGCCATCTTTTCTCTGCACATCTGGCGCCGTGCCTGTAACCCAGTCAGGGACCACCCGAATTCATAACAGAGGACCAAAGTACCGAACCTTACTTATATTTTAATATATATAATTATACTGGTATTATAATATGCTACAAAAATGACAAATTTGCTTTTGAAGGGAACAAGAGTAAGGTGGTCCGCGGAACTGTATTGACTTTAAAAAGTGGTCCCCACTTCAAAAAAAACTTGAGAAACGCTGTCTAATGCATTAAATATGTCAATAATGAACACTAAAATTTCTTACTGCATAAATGTATATGCGAGCATATAAATAATCTATGTAGTAAACTACACACTTCGCGGCATATCTTCAGCGATGGTTACGTTCGGGCCTCATACCTCGATCGAAATTTAGGGTTTCCTGCCGACGCGATATGCTGGGTAGTCAGGTTTCTAGCTACGAATTGAGATGTTGAATTCACGCTATGACATGTGGTTCAAACATGGTGACATCTAACGCAATGTCCACACTTGTGGAGTAACGGTTAGCGCGTCTGGACGCGAAACCAGGTGGCCCGGGTTCGATTCCCGGTCTGGGCAAATTACCTGGTTATGGTTTCTTCCGGGGTTTTCCCTCAACCCAATATGAGCAAATACTGGGTAACTTTCGGTGCTGGACCCCGGACTCATTTTACCGCCATTATCACCTTTATCTCATTCAGACGCTAAATAACCTAAGATGTTGATAAAGCGTCGTAAAATAACCTACTAAAATAAAATAAAAAAGCTAACGCAACGAGCGGCAACTGGACAACGAGCCAAATGTGAGACATTTTCGCGACTTGTCAACTAGCGCAGACTTAACCAGCAGGGGTAGTTTCATATCTCGTTTGGTAAGGTGTTCCTTTCTCTAGTCACTCCCAACCCACACAGCTGGCTATGCTAAGGTTCGCTAAGTATCCAGGTTTTGAGCAGACAAGCACATTCATCCCTAGACCAATCACCTTCGTGCGTTGCCAGCTGGCGATCGGGGAATTCTAAAGAATTATAATGGAACGGAGATTGGACGTATTGATATTAATGCTTAACGTGTGGAAACGGGAGAACCTCGAGAGAAATCCCAACTGCGATCTTATCCGTCACTAGTGTCACTATGGATTTTTCAACTAAAAATCATGCTAAACCTGACCGGGACTCGCCTGCATATGAGACCGACGATCAAGACTAGGCCTACACATTCACTGCAGGGACGGACTTGGTACTTAATCATCATCTTTGAAGATATTAAGTTTAGGAGACTTAATGGCCTGTCCTTGGAAACTCAGCAATGCAAGTATTTCTGTTGTATCCATTTTGACTTCGGAAGCTTAAAATCAAGTTTTCCCTCAGCTTTAAACGATAATGCAAGTTTTGGAAGTATGTTATTGTTCATCCTCTTCATGAGTCGTAGCCATTGTTGTTGGTTTTATTTTGGTTCCAGGATGATTGGTCCACTACAGTTATGTCCATTTTTATGAAGTCCAAAGATAAAATGTCCATAATCACGTTATGTGCACAAGCATTTTGTCCACTGAACATAACGTCCATAGACATTTAATTCACAAACAAATATGTCCACAAGAAATTTTGTCCATATACATTACATACAATGACTTTTACTGTCAATTAATTATAACGTCCATAATATATCTTACAGAACCGAAGTAAAGGCTGTCTTTTCCACTTCTGTCAGGCCATTTGGCGTCGTGTTGTTCAACCTGGATTAAAGGCTGCTCATAATAACAGGGAAAATGACAGAGTAAGAATTGACATCCGAAAGTTAATGTCCATACCTTTCATACCACTGGATCATATTGTTAATATATTTTTATGAAGTTTCTGATGGTGTAGAGGAATCAGTATTAGATTTATCATTATACATAGAAAGGACCTTCGTAAGAGGGATACCTGCCAGAGGTAGAAGACGAGAGGTGCCGCCTCGCTTTCCTCCGCATGTCTGGAATGTTTATAACCTAGTCTTGAATGGAATTCAAAGGACAATTAATACAATAGAAGGATGGCGCTCCAAATTTAAAAAATGTATAGTAACTCACCATGCTGACATATGGAAGTTCATCGAAAACTTGCAGAAGGATCAAAATGACAATCAGTTATTAATAAATCAATTAAAATTATAAAATAATGTAGGCTACATCTGGTTGACTGTATTATTTCCATCATATTAAAACCAGACTGATGATTTTTTTAATTAGTTATTACTTCAGATTTGTGGATCTTTTAAATTATGGACAAACCAATTGTGGACACATCTACAAATGGACCTATAATGTAGTGGACGTTAAGTAACTGGGGCTATAAATTAATGGACTTCAATGTAAAGGACAGAAGAAACTGGATGTTTGAACTGTGAACATAAAAAATAGACATTTTGTTTGTGGACATAAAGAAGTGGACATATCATCCTTGTATTATTATTTTATTTCCTCAACCATGTGTTCGATTTTTAAAGCAACCAGATTTTTTTACTCTTTTTCTATCTAAACTGGGTAGTTGTAGGATCGATTTCATTCTATTTCTTCAGTTTCAAACCAAAATTTTATTCCACTTTCATGGCTTTGAATAAGCTCAACATTAAAAAAAAATATTAAACATTAGAAGTTGCTGTTCTGGTTTGAAATAAACATAAAAGCGACTGTGAATGAGCAAGATCTATGCGTTAGTCACATACAGTTCTTTTGTTTGATTTACTTGATTTACTATGCTCTGCCCTGTACGTACCTTACACTAATTGCTTCCCGATTGGTAGCATGGTAAGTGATTCATTTTTATACTTTCGTTCAGCCGCAGTATATTTGGATTTAATTCAAGCACAAGACTGTAAGAGGTGAAATATAGAGGTTGGAAGGTGAACAGCTATCTCACCTACAGCACGAACCAAGACAACCGCAACTAAACTATTAAGAATTTACACGTTTGTCAACCAAAGTAAACGTGTCTTTGTGCACTGATTATGAGGCAGACAGTTGGTAATTCCTTACTCAATGAGAAAGGCAGTTAGAGAAATTACGCTAATATGACGATAGTGATTCAATGTGAAACAAAACTGATATGATAAACTGGAATACTTAGAGGAAATCTGCCCTGTACCTGCTTCTTCCACTCCTATTCCTCTATTGTAAAGTCATCGTCATTATCTGCACAGTTTGGAGATAAAATGATTTATTCTTACTTTTACTTGTAAAAATATTAAAATGTGTTTTTTCCATGACACTTAACATACAATGTCGTTGCCCTTGTATGAATGTTTAGAATAATACTGGTCAAATATGTGTACCGCATACATTGTCAATTAGCTTATACACATTGTAATACAGTAGAGCGTCCCGTTTAGGCATAGTGAAAAATTAAACAAAGTGCAGTTAACGTGTGGAGAAGAAGAGCCGTACGATAAACACGAGGGATGCACAAGGTTTTAGTTAGAACATTTATGGCGGAGCATTAATAGAAATTATATTTTCCAAAAACATACAAAACAAAAGAACACAAATTGTATAACGTTATCATACATAAATTTTAACAAACAAGCAATTTGTAACGTTGAAGTAATTCAATATAACAAATCAAATTTTGCTACTTATATGATGTTGCTTTCAAGCAGCATTTTTTACGGTCATGAATTTCATTTTCTGTATGACTAACATAATATCACCGTCTTCTGTGGCCGAATTAACAAAACTACAGTATATTGGTCTGAAGTGACAACACTATTTCCTGAACATAATTATCCTTTCTCAAAGTTCAATTTATTCAGGTACAGTGCAGAAGATAGTGGTATTATATTAGTCATACAGAGAATGAAGTTCATGACGGTAAAAAATGCTGCTTGAAAGCAACATTATATAAGTAGCAAAATTTGATTTGTTATGTTGAAATATTTCAACGTTACAATTGCTTGTTTGCTTAACTGTGTATATGATAACGTTATGCAATTTGTGTTCTTTTGTTTTGTGTGTTTTTGGAAAATATAATTTCAAGTAATGCTCCGCCATAAATGTTGTAACTAAAACCTTGTGCATCCCTCGTGTTTATCGTACGGCTTTTCTTCCCCACACGTTACCTGCACTTTGTTTACGTTTTCACTGTGCCTAAACGAGACGCTCTACTGTACGTTTTACCCGCTATCAGTAATTAATGTTATCCATTCGACATTGCGCTGAGTGATAATAAAAGGGCTCTATCTGCAATTTTTCCGATTTACATTTTTTTTGCGTATACAGGTTATACTGTACTGTAGGCCATTCTATACGGACATTAACTGAGAGCAATATTATTGAAACTTTAAGGCCCAATTGTATAAAACTCCCTGACTAAAGATCAACTTTGATCGAAGATCGAAAAGTGAACCGAGTTCAGACACTTCTTCTATTGTATAAAACTTTTCTGCGATCAAATTACCTTGGTTCAAATGCAATCTAAGTTCACGTGAAAAGAATTTGGCAACATCGCATAAACAGGTGAAATACGTGATGCGCGGACCATGTTACACAGGCTTGTTCAGTGTTGCCAATCTAGTGACTTTAACTCTTTTTCAACAACAATTTCTTTTAACTTTTATATTGCTTAAATAGGGATTTAGGGACCTTTTTAGCATCCCATAGTGACAAAATTTAATCTTTCTTTGTTGATAATGAGAAATCAAGCGACTTTACAACTACTTTTTGGCGACTTTCCTTATTACATTCTGTTGGAGACACTGGCTTTTTTGTGCTATGTAAATAATGGCGGACAATAAGAAGAAGGTTGACTGTTCTCCAAGTTGTTATCATGTTATGGTGTTTGATACTGCTAAACATAATAAAGCTTTATAAAACGACAATTTTCCTTTAGTAATACAGTTAATTGAACATTTATGAATGTACCTGTCATATCCATTAATAATTAATGGTTGTTATAAACATAATATAATTATAGGTTATGTTTTTGATACTGCTGAACACGATAGAGCCTTATAAAATATAAGAATGTTTGTGTATTAAGGCAAGAAATTGAAAGAAATATATATAAATGTACCTAACATATCTATTAAAATTAATAATAATGGATATTTTATTTGCACAATCTGTCACTCGTATATTTCAAACAGAAACGAAATAACTGAACTTGGATCATCTAACTTAATCGGAGAAATTTCTTCAGTCAAAGTTGACTTTAGTTTGAGACAAATTAATCTCAGATTAGACTTTATACAACACAAAATTCCAAGTTCAGCTGAAACAAGGATCAATTTAACCTCTGATCTAAGATTAAATGGTTTATACAATCGGGCCTAAATCGTTGAAATCATTGCTAGAAATGTTACAATTGCTATAACCTAGTTGCAGTGAGAATAAAAATGTTCTACCCGAAAATAAAATAATAAGTTCAGGTAACATGTTATACATATCACTTACTTGGTACTTCGAACACCTTAGGCCTAATTTTTTTCGTGTAATTTTGCTTCAATTTGCGATATTTTACGATTTGTATTCATTATTTTTCGGTGTAATTTATAATAGTGCAGTGAGCCATACAGAAAAATCATAAAACAGGACTACTTTCTTTTCTGAGTTGACTATCTTGTTTGTTTACCATTTCTGGTGAAAGAGGGTAAATGCTTTAAAGCGATATTGTTACTATTGTGGCTTCTTTCATTAAATATATTAATTGAAGCACAGCCATGCATGTCTGAACTAGAAGCCTGAATATACTGGATATGCTTGCGTGCAAGGAGGGATCTCTCTCAAAAGTCAAAGTTGACGTTAGTAAGTTAAATATTCGTAGGTTTTCTTGGATTCAAGAAGTAGAAAAACTGAAGCAAGGAAAATCTATGTCAGTAGGCCTATTCAGTTTATGGTAAAATGGATGCCAAAAATGGATACGAACCATTATTCTTATGTGTTTAGACTTAACTGAGAACAATCACTAAGAGCTGAGTGCTGTTTTTTTCATTACTTTGTGTCATTGTGAAATTTTGCTTATGAAAAGTAGAATTGTTACATTATGATGTGTTATTTTATGTTGCCGTTTGTCACTAGTTTCAAAATATTTATTCATGAAACATGGCCCAAATTTAAATAGCAATGAAATTTAGCCCATATTTTGGTATTGTAAGTTGAATTTTATTAGTGCTATATTTTATGTCAAAATCATTCCTATTCAGAGATAAACCATAGATGTCTAATCTGAGATTAACAGTATATATGATATTTACAGATCACAATGTATTTTGTATTAATTATTTACAATAATAAGCTCTATTATAAGTATATACAAAAAGGTTGTATGTGCAAGTGGCACTTAAATATCGTCTAGCACGTAGTATGTATGAGAGACATGAGAATTAACTTTAAAAAGAGAGAATACCCGTACATAAATTTAGAATGAGTTAAATTCATTCTCCGAATATATTTAATGTTTAAATTTAGAAGCCAAACTTTAAAGTTCTCTCCTGTAAAGTAAGGCTGAATGCAGATGGAACCATTTCTTTATCACCCAGCGAATTGTCAATATTTTCCGTGATGCATACATGATGATAATAATAGTGATAATAATAATAATAATAATAATAATGATAATAATAATAGCCTAATAATAATATCAATAATTAGGAAACATATTTATAATTCCGTACCTCTTTTTGTTTGCTACGTGCTAGAAGTACGTTATTCAGATATCTCTACATTTTATGTAGACAGGATCTATCTACTCGTATTATAAATTATGAAGATTTATTATATTATCCAGTCACATTCTTGCAAATTCCTTTCTATTACGAAATCAGAAATAGTCATTGCTTTTCTTTCTGTACTTACTCCTGTGATGACAGAGATTACAACATACACTAACAACTTCCATTAAAACCTAGTTGAAATCTTGAGGACAAGTGGGGCAAACAAGTAATAGAAATGTAGTTTCATAATATAAAATATCACAAATATGAGTACAAAACCTCTTGATCTATCTCCCAAGTAGAAGTCTGAAAGAAAACATTTTTGATACTTTACTGTCTGTATTACTTCAATTGCCACCTTGTCCTATGTATATAAAAAATCAAGAACAGAAAAAGTCTCAAATGGTTTTTGATAATCATCGATTTATAAATTAATATTCCATACGCACCATTCTTGGTTGACTAGATTCTTGGATACAGAGTATTATCTAATACAGTCCTGTCATTAGTTTGTGGAGAATACGCTTTGGATAGGCAGGCAGACGGAATGCTAGAAACTAAGAGTGCTATTCATAGACATTTCGCTAGCCCGAGCTACGAGCGTGCTAAACTAGCCCCGGCTATCGACTGATTACTTGTACAGGAGTCATGTCATGTCATATCATATATCATGTCATGTCATGTCATGTCATGTCATATATCATATATATAATCATATCATATCATATCATATCATATCATATCATATCATATCATATCATATCATATCATATCATATCATATCATATCATATCATATCATATCATATCATATCATATCATATCATTTCATATCATATCATATCATATCGCTAACACTGGTTTATGAATACGAAAAACGTTAGTTTGCTGATCATCCACCGGAAGCCCGCGCTAAGAATGTCTATGAATATGGCCCTTAGAAACTAGCTTTTATTATCAGAGATGTTGAAATTGCATATTTTTGTAAACATCTCTAAGTCACTATTTTATAGCAAACAAGAATACTGTGAAAAAAAATTTGTATTTTCCAATTTTATATTTATGTCACTTTTCGGAACTATTTACATGCTTCATCATTAGAACCGTATCACAAGATCTGTAGTGTCTGCGATGCTAGCTTAGCTCAAATGGAGTTAGTGGCCTTTCCATATCATATGTGTAACGATTCTGATGATGAAACCTGTAGCTAAGTAGATCCTAGTCGTCGCATATTATATAAATAACAATGAACGTTGAAAACTCTAATTTATTCTTCAGAACCCGATCGCCATGCAAGCTTAAAATCTTATATAGGACTAGTGTGTGTACGTGATAAAAGGACATAAAAACAAATGTAAATGAAGTGTTGAAATGCTGTACTCGCTGTGAAGTTGAGGAAGTACTGCTGCGATTACATAGCTAGACTCAGAATAATTATTCTGACAGTGAGCTAGAAGAGCTAAGCGACTTCCCAGGCTCACTTTACTGTTTCCACAGCGGGGCACCTCACTTGATAGAACGAAAGGAAGTCTCAACTCGAGTTGCTTCCCACTCATGTACTGCTCCCGGATAATTTCTCATAAATCTTTCATATAGGAAAGCGGAAGTCTATTACTCTTATATGGGGAATACACGTGCATTTACTGTATTATGTTTCTCTTGTGTAGTCACATGACAAATTATGGTATCGTGTAATCATATATATTGCCATTTAATAAGGCTTGCATCGTATTGTCCTAAATTACCATTTCACATCATTCATTGCATTGTCCTGTGTGGTCATTTCACAAGTCTTGCATTTCATTGTTCTGTGTTGTCACTTCATAACTCTTCCATCGCATTGTTCTTTATTGTCATTTCATAAATCATTAAACTCACTGTATTGTGATTTTATTTAATCACTCTTGCATCGCATTGTCCTACGGTACCATTTCATGTCTTGCACTGCACCGTCCTGTGTAGACATTTCATAAGTCTTGCATTGCATTGTTCTACATTGTCACTTCCTAAGTCTCATATCCTGTTTTTCTGTGATGACATCTCAAAAGACTTGCATCACATTGTTATGTGTTATAATTTCATAAGTCTTGCAACGCGTTATCCTTTGTTCTCATTTCATGAGTCTTTTTAGTGGGTTATTTTACGACGCTGTGTCAACATCTCAGGTTATTTAGTGTGTGAATGGAATGAAGGTGATAATGCCGGTGAAATAAGTCCGGGATCCAACACCGATAGTTACCCAGCATTCTTTCATATTGGGTTGAGGGAAAACTCCGGAAAAAACCTCAACCCGGTAACTTCCTCCGACTGGGATTCGAACCTGAGCCACCTAGTTTCGCGGTCAGACGCGCTAACCGTTACTTCACAGATGTGGACTCATAAGTCTTGCAGCGCATTGTTCTGTGTTGTAATTTCATAAGTCTTACAAAGCATTATCCTTTGTTTTCATTTCATAAGTCTGACAGCTCATTGTTCTGTGTTGTAATTTCACACGTCTTGCAAAGCATTATCCTTTGTTGTCATTTCATGTCATGCAGCACATTGCTCTGTGTTGTAATTTCATAAGTTTTGCAACGCATTATCCTTTGTTGTCATTTCATGTCATGCACCACATTGCTCTGTGTTGTAATTTCATAAATCCTGCAACGCATTATCCTTTGTTGTCATTTCATGTCATGCAGCACATTGCTCTGTGTTGTAATTTCATAAATCCTGCAACGCATTATCCTTTGTTGTCATTTCATGTCATGCAGCACATTGCTGTGTGTTGTAATTTCATAAATCCTGCAACGCATTATCCTTTGTTGTCATTTCATGCCATGCAGCACATTGGTCTGTGTTGTAATTTCATAAATCCTGCAACGCATTATCCTTTGTTGTCATTTCATGTCATGCAGCACATTGCTGTGTGTTGTAATTTCATAAGTCTTGCAACGCATTATCCTTTGTTGTCATTTCATGTCATGCAGCACATTGCTGTGTGTTGTAATTTCATAAATCCTGCAACGCATTATCCTTTGTTGTCATTTCATGTCATGCAGCACATTGCTCTGTGTTGTAATTTCATAAGTCCTGCAAAGCATTATCCTTTGAGGGTGAAGTGGTTGATTATTGAGGTTCCACGCTGGCGCCATTTGAAGGTGGTATGGCTATTGTGACCACACGTTGGAGATGATGTACGGCTGATGTCCCTCACTCGTATCAGCCTGCTGGTCCGCGGCAGTCAGCACTCGTCCTTCGAGTAGCGCGAATAGGGTAGGCAGATTTATTATGGTTTTAAGTAGTGGGCGCCAGCCCACCCTATTTCGACGGTCGGTGTTGCGTGAGATTCACTCAGGGTAGCCGAGGTACAGTTGTGGTGTAGGATGATGTCGGGAATAATACCAAGCCGGCAACTTATATAAAAAGCAGTGTAAACTCCAAAACTATAAGTTCATTGTCGTATTCACTTGGTAAACCCTAGAGTATGTATTTCCGGCTGACTTGTAATTCAGTCGTTGGTCGCACTTCTGTATCGGCTCTATGGCAGCTCTGAATAAGCTTTATCGGACACTATAAATTCAATACTCGGTCCAGTACACTATGATCGAAGCTCCTAAACGTTGACGAGTAGTCTCGCCGATGAGAAAGTTCTATCTATCGAGTCTTCGCCGGAAGAAATACTATTAAGTTGGATCGCCGACACCAAAAAGCTCAGTGTGTGGGGCCGTCGACACAAAAAAGATGTCGTGCCGTCGACACGAAAAGAAGTAGTCTGTCCTGTCGACACGAAACGAAGTAGTTATGCTCTCCGCGCCCTTCACCCTTATTTATAAAAACCTATCCTACGCTAAAACTAACTATCCTATTGGTTAACAACTACGTCACTTAACCGACCTAAAATCTATTCTCTATTGGTCCCAAATGACCTCATAAGCTGAACCACGATCTCTTCTTATTGGGCGCGAAATATGTTATCTCTAAATTTAGACTTTGGACTTCCCACAACATCAAATTAGTTTGTAGATCTTTCGAGAACCCCGTTCTTTTGGAAAATCCCAAGCTTGGCAATAGCTTTCCCACGGGTCCAGTCCAACTCTCGGATTTTACGCCTCAACGAGTCTCTATATACAAAACCCCGCACAAGGTGGCCATAAATATGTCCGATTCTGACAAGTGACGAGAGGAAGCGAAACATCTGCGTGGGAAGCTAATTCTAACCAAGTCGCCAGAACATCCCCGCGAATACATGTAACAAAAAATATGGAGATATCGCTTCGCTATTAAATAGGTCTCTCCCTCTCCTAATTACCGCTTCACCTTTGTTGTCATTTCATGTCATGCAGCACATTGCTCTGTGTTGTAATTTCATAAGTCCTGCAACGCATTATCCTTTGTTGTCATTTAATGTCATGCAGCACATTGCTCTGTGTTGTAATTTCATAAACATTGCAACACATTATCCTTTGTTGTCATTTCATATCATGCAGCACATTGCTCTGTGTTGTAATTTCATAAGTCCTGCAACGCATTATCCTTTGTTGTCATTTCATGTCATGCAGCGCATTGTTCTTGTTGTAATTTCACAAGTCTTGCAACGCATTATCCTTTGTTGTCATTTCATGTCATGTAGCACATTGCTCTGTGTTGTAATTTCATAAGTCCTGCAACGCATTATCCTTTGTTGTCATTTCATGTCATGCAGCGCATTATTCTTGTTGTAACTTCATAAGTCTTGCAACGCATTATTCTTTGTTGTCATTTCATGTCATGCAGCGCATTGTTCTTGTTGTAATTACATAAGTCTTGCAACGCATTATCCTTTGTTGTCATTTCATGTCATGCAGCGCATTGTTCTTGTTGTAATTTCATAAGTCTTGCAACGCATTATCCTTTGTTGTCATTTCATGTCATGCAGCGCATTGTTCTTGTTGTAATTTCATAAGTCTTGCAACGCATTATCCTTTGTTGTCATTTCATAAGTCTTGCAGCGCATTGTTCTGTGTTATAATTTCATAAATCTTGCAACACATTATCCTTTGTTGTCACTTCATAAGTCTTGCAGCGCATTGTTCTGTGTTGTAATTTCATAAGTCTTACAAAGCATTATCCTTTGTTTTCATTTCATAAGTCTGACAGCTCATTGTTCTGTGTTGTAATTTCACACGTCTTGCAAAGCATTATCCTTTGTTGTCATTTCATGTCATGCAGCACATTGCTCTGTGTTGTAATTTCATAAGTCTTGCAACGCATTATCCTTTGTTGTCATTTCATGTCATGCAGCACATTGCTGTGTGTTGTAATTTCATAAATCCTGCAACGCATTATCCTTTGTTGTCATTTCATGTCATGCAGCACATTGCTCTGTGTTGTAATTTCATAAATCCTGCAACGCATTATCCTTTGTTGTCATTTCATGTCATGTAGCACATTGCTCTGTGTTGTAATTTCATAAGTCCTGCAACGCATTATCCTTTGTTGTCATTTCATGTCATGCAGCGCATTATTCTTGTTGTAACTTCATAAGTCTTGCAACGCATTATTCTTTGTTGTCATTTCATGTCATGCAGCGCATTGTTCTTGTTGTAATATCATAAGTCTCGCAACGCATAATCCTTTGTTGTCATTTCATGTCATGCAGCGCATTGTTCTTGTTATAATTTCATAAATGTTGCAACACATTATCCTTTGTTGTCACTTCATAAGTCTTGCAGCGCATTGTTCTGTGTTGTAATTTCATAAGTCTTACAAAGCATTATCCTTTGTTTTCATTTCATAAGTCTGACAGCTCATTGTTCTGTGTTGTAATTTCACACGTCTTGCAACGCATTATCCCTTGTTGTGATTTCATGTCATGCAGCACATTGCTCTGTGTTGTAATTTCATAAGTCCTGCAACGCATTATCCTTTGTTGTCATTTCATGTCTTGCAGCGCATTGTTCTGTGTTGTAATTTCATAAGTCTTGCAACGCATTATTCTTTGTTGTCATTTCATGTCATCCAGCGCATTGTTCTTGTTGTAATTTCATAAGTCTTGCAACGCATTATCCTTTGTTGTCATTTCATGTCATGCAGCGCATTGTTCTTGTTGTAATTTCATAAGTCTTGCAACGCATTATCCTTTGTTGTCATTTCATAAGTCTTGCAGCGCATTGTTCTGTGTTATAATTTCATAAATCTTGCAACACATTATCCTTTGTTTTCACTTCATAAGTCTTGCAGCGCATTGTTCTGTGTTGTAATTTCATAAGTCTTACAAAGCATTATCCTTTGTTTTCATTTCATAAGTCTGACAGCTCATTCTTCTGTGTTGTAATTTCACACGTCTTGCAAAGCATTATCCTTTGTTGTCATTTCATGTCATGCAGCACATTGCTCTGTGTTGTAATGTCATAAATTTTGCAACACATTATCCTTTGTTGTCACTTCGTAAGTCTTGCAGCGCATTGTTCTTATTGTAATTTCATAAGTGTTGCAACACATTATCCTATGTTGTCATTTCATAAGTCTTGCAGCGCATTGTTCTTATTGTAATATCATAAGTGTTGCAACACATTATCCTTTGTTGTCATTTCATAAGTCTTGCAGCGCATTGCTCTGTGTTGTAATTTCATAAGTCCTGCAACACATTATCCTTTGTTGTCATTTTATATGTCTTGCAACGCATTGTTCAGTGTTGTAATTTCATAAGTCTAGCAACACATTATCCTTTGCTGTCATTTCATAAATCTTGCAGCGCATTGTTCTGTGTTGTAATTTCATAAGTCTTGCATCGTTGTTTGTTGTATTATGTCATAAGTGTGTATTACATTGTCCTGTATTGTCATTTCATAAGTCTTCTATCGCTCTTTCCCGCATTAGCTATATCATAAGCGTTGAATTGCTTTTCCCTGTATTTTCATATCATAAGTCTTGCATAGTTTTTTCCTCTGTTACGTCATACGTGCTGCGTTGCATTGTCCTGCATTGCCATTTCATAAGGCTTGTATCTCGGTTTCCCACATTATGTCTTAAGTATTGAATGTCATAGCCCTGAGTTGTCATTTCAGAAGTCTTGCATCGTTGTTTTTTGTATTATATCATAATTTAATGTGTATTGCCTTGTCCTGTGTTATCATTTCATAACTCTTCTATCGCTATTTTCTAAATTTGTTACGTAGCCTATATCATAGTGTTGAATTGCATTGCCAATCGGATGCTGAAATTGATCAGGAAGAGGAAAAGGAATTGATTGGATCACTGGTTGAGAAGAAACTGTCTTCTGAAGAATTCACTGGAAGGAATAGTGAACGGAAGAAGAGTTCGGGAGAGAAGAAGATATCAGATGATAGACGATATTGGGATATATGGATCATATGCGGAGACTAAGAGGAAGACAAAAAATAGGGAAGACTAGAGAATGCTAGGTTTGCAGTGAAAGATCTGCCCTTGGACAGAACACTATGAATGAATAAATGAATGAATGAATGAATGAATGAATGAATGAATGAATGAATGAATGAATGAATGGATGAATGTGTTGTCATTTCATAAGTCTTGCATCGTTGTTTCCTGTATTATGTCATATGTGTTGCATTGCATTGTCCTGTGTTGATATTTCATAAGTCTTGCCGTGTACTATGTCATGAGAATTCTGATTTCATAAGTATTGTATCTCTGTTTTCTGTGTTATGTCTTAAGTCTTGCATTGCAGTGTCCTATTTTGTGATATAGTTCTATCAATGGTGTTTATGTAAAAGGGCTTATCCGATAAAAGAAAGATTTTTCAGGAACAACAAACATGAAATTTTAACACATTAATATTATTAGTTACCTAATATGAACGAATGTAAACATAATTTGTCAAAACCATATCTTCATATTTTATAATTAATTTTAACTAATTAAATTAATTACAGCAAAACGTAAAATTTAAAAGAATGAGGGTTAAGTCCTTCTACCTAAACACCAACGAATGATAAATCTTCTCATATTGGTCTTCTGATCAGATAGATCTGCTACTTTCGAATATCTAGTGTGGGTTCAAATCAAGAATTAGTTTGAAGTCGAATCAACAGTTATAACCAGGGAAAGGATTTATATGTAAATACATATTTACTTATAAAGCTAATATAATTTATATTTTGCATTATCTTTATGTTTCACAATGTGTAGGGTTGAAAAATCCTACTTTTATTTTCCATATTTTTCCATATTTTAGAGTTTAGTACATATTTTCGTTAATTTCCATATATTTTCCATATTTCATATAAAACAGTCCATATTATATTAGGTTTAACAATAAAACAAAACAAAATTCCATTAACTTTTAAAAATACATTTCAACAATAGAGATTTAAACACATGTTCAGTAATCCCTTTAACATCAGAGTTATTTGAAAATTAGCAGTCCTATCAACAATGGGAAAGTAAGTTACAAAACTGTATTAATTTAATTTAAAATTTTTAACAGACTTCAGTTGTGCAGCTCAACAGTTAAATGCCAGTCAGAGTACACATAGGTTCAGTTTTGTAAATCATACTATAAAGACGGTAAATATGCCAAAAGTACGTCATTCAGTCAATTTAAAATCAAAACTAACAAGTTACATTTCAGAATTTAAAGAAGATGGTTTATCAACTGACAATAAAATATTATTTTGTAATTTGTGTCAGTGTGCAGTATCATCTACACAAAAGTTCCTGGTGCAACAACACATTACAACTAGTAAACATCAGGCCAACAAACAACTAAATTCCAAGCAGAGACAATTGTTTTTAACACAACCAACAACATCGAATGTAAGATCTGAGTTTAACATCGACCTGTGCCGTTCTCTCATCTCTGCTGATATTCCTCTCTACAAACTAAAGAATAAGGTCTTCAGGGAATTCCTTGAAAAATATACTCAACATACAATCCCGGATGAGTCAACACTTAGGAAGACGTATGCTCCATCCATCTACGATGAGACAATACAGAAGATAAGAGATGAAATTAAAGATAGTTCAATTTGGGTTTCCATTGATGAGACTCCCGACAAAGAAGGTAGACTTGTTGGTAATGTAGTTATCGGTTTGTTAAGTGAACAATATTCTGAACGAATTCTTTTACATTGTGATGTTCTAGAAAAGTGCAATAACAAAACTATAGTTAAACTGTTCAACGAAGCTATGGGTATCCTGTGGCCATAGGGTATTATGTACGATAATGTGTTATTCTTTATTAGCGATGCTGCCCCTTATATGGTCAAAGCTGGACAAGCATTATCTGTTGTATATCCTAAATTGACTCATTTTACTTGTGTGGCGCATGCATTTCATCGTGTGGCAGAAGTGGTCAGAGACAATTTCCCTAAAGTAGATTTGTTGATTTCATCAGTGAAAAAAGTATTTCTCAAAGCTCCCAGTAGAGTTAACGTGTTGAAAGAAATGTACCCTGAAATTCCATTGCCACCAAAGCCAATTTTAACTAGATGGGGTACATGGCTAGAAGCAGTTGAATATTATGCCGAACATATAGACTCTTAACAATGTTCTCCTTGCATTGGACTCTGAAGATGCAGTCTCAATTGATACTGCGAAAACAGTTACCTGTGACATAAGTGTGAAGAATGACTTAGCTCACATTCAGCATACATTTTCATGCATCATAAAAACGCTCAAAAGTCTCCAAAATAGGCACCTTTCACTATCTGAAAGTTTTGAAATTATAAATAGTACTGTGGAACAACTGAATCGTGGTAGAGGTAAAGTTGCAGATGCAGTAAGAGCTAAGGTGGACACTGTACTTTCAAAAAACCCTGGATATGAAGAACTACAAAAGGTTGTTGCTGTGATGAGTGGTGAATCAACAGTGAAGATTAACTTGGACTTATCCCCAGCAGACATTGTGAAATTGAATTATGTACCAGTTACTTCTTGTGACGTCGAACGCTCTTTTAGTCAGTATAAATCTATCCTCAGAGACAATAGAAGAAGATTCACTTTTCAGCACTTGAAAGAAATGTTTGTAACCTATTGTTATGGTAACAGACAATAAAAATTGTGTTTTGTTGAAATTACATTGGAAGATAAGGTACGTCCATTATATTTTTTGTTTAGTTTGATTAAAATGTACCAATATTTAACGTACATAGTCATTTTTTTATAATTTTAAGTCCATATTTAATTCCATATTTTGGTAAAAATCCATATTTAATTCCATATTTTGGTAAAAATAACTACATATATATTTACATATTTCATATATTTTTAGTCCATATAAATCCGTTCCCTGGTTATAACCCTAAATATAGATAGTGATGAAAATGAGATGATGACTATGACATGGTTTCAGTGGAATTACATTCATTTGTCTACAAATTCAGCAGATCTGTTTTTCCGGTATTTATAGTGAAGTTAGAATTTGTGTATTGCATGTTTTCTGGGTATGTTTCTTTTTCTCTGTTTGTGCTGTTAAAGTCTTGACCTTGAAAATGCACGCGTATGACCAAAAAGTCACTGTGCATGTACACATTTAATATTGATTCCAAATCCTTACAATCATGAGGATGAAAGAACCAGACTATTAAAGCCTTCAATCTAGAAGATGAAGGTGATGGCAATGATAATGATGGTAGTGACGGTGGTCATTATGATGTTGGCAACAGACTAGCAGATAAGTAGAAGTTTATGTCTTCTATGTATTGCGTAGTGTCCTTTGCATTGTGATTGTTCTTGTTGTCGCAAGTCTTGGCTTAGTGTCATGTTGATTACATGGCCAGGTAGTTCCTTTACGTTTGAATATAAATTTTCACATGAATGAGGACGGAAGTAACTAAAATATACAGGGCTTTAATTTCAAAACTTTCCAGTCTAAATAACCTAATTATTTAAATTGAATTCAATTTAAACAAAAAACACATCAATTTAGATATTGAGGGGTAAGTCTGAAATCAGGCTCAATTACATTTCCAATTTCACCCCCACTCTCAGCCACATTCACTTTGAAATTTAAAATTGCACCCCTATATGTTTATACTTAAATATGAAAGAGCATTCAATTGTTTATATACCTCATTCATTTGTTTTCGCATCTTTTGTTTTCTATCGTCGTCTGGCAACGTGTATTTTTTGTTATTGTCAGCTGATTGTAGGATGAAAACATAGCTTATTTTGTGTAATTTTCTAAATTTAATCAATAAGGTTGATTTATGTTCTCGGTTGAAGAGTATACATCATTTTAAAATAATTTAATACACAAACACAACTATTATATGAAATGCTCAATAAGTTTTTGTAGCTTTATTCTCTTCAGCTTTAATCAACAATAACAACAATCCAGGTTGCCAGGCGACAATAGAAAACAAAAGATGCGAAAACAAATGAACGTGGTGTTTAAACAATTGAATGCTCTTTCATACAGGGACATCATTTTATTTTCACTAACATTTCTAATATTAATCTGGCTATACCTTTGGATTAACGGTTGAGAAACGGAAACACCGTTTGCTCCCCTTCCACGACTCGAGTTTGAAGATACTGCGTAAAATACAAACAAATCACTTTATTAGGTATAGGAGGGAAGAAAAGTAGTTCTTCCATTTATGTAAACTAGGAAATATCGCGATTTTCAGTTTCATAATTTTAATTAGGTTTTTATTTAATCAAAATACAGTACAATATTAACAATAAGTATTTTTACTCACGAACTGAGCTATCTATGCGGACGTATTCATTATGCAGCGTATATTAGGCCTATAGGCTACTGTCTACAGCACATTATCGTACAATATAAAAATGAAGTTAAATTGAAAAATAATCATAATATGGATATTTAAACACATTTTTTAAAATGGTGCCCGTTCATTTCGATACAGGTTTCAGTTCTTTTGTGCATATTATCGCACTATAGACTATTGTACCTAAGTAAAATTACCAGTTTCGTCCTTCGTACCAGTAACTCATGTTGAAATAATTCTGTACCTACTCTATAAAAAAAGAGTACCTTACGTAGGCCTACTGTAAATTCAATATTCACTTCTGCCCTATCCGAAAAGATAAAATTACTCAGACATGCTATCTACTGTCCGTCCAAGTGATTTTGTCGCAGGGTCATAGAAAGGAGGGAAATCACGTGCCAGTTAATTACTTAACGAGGCCCTTTTATTTAAGTTATTTTAAAAAGTTGTATAATATTACGTAGACGTCCAAATCCTAACAGAAATTAATGTTCTCAGAAAAGAGCTAAGACAGCCCAGCTACTAGACTTTACAGAGGGGCGAGCAGAAGCGAGTGGGGGAAACCGGGATGCGACGTAGGCAAAAGGACGACAGTACCTGTGCGAAAATATGATTCAATATTGAAAGCTCTTTCGTCACTGGAAAACACGAACATATTTCTGGAATGTACTATACTCACTAACTCAGTGCAGTTTACTATGACCGTAAGGCAACTTTGCATACGCTGCCTTGGTTCTGTGTGGTGGACGGTTGGATGTTTACTAGTAGAAGCGGTGGGAGTGAAGTACATAAAAAAACTCGGGTACAATAAAAATTGAAGTAAAAATAAAATTATGTCCCTGTATTTAAGTATAAAAACATATGGGTGCCATTGAAATTTCAAAGTGGGGTGGCTGGGGGTGGGGGTGAAATGTAAAATGCAATTAAGCCTGGTTTTAGACTTCCCTCTCAATATCTAAATTGAATTCAATTTAAATAATTAGTTATTTAGACTGGGATGTTTTGAAATGAAATCTCTGTATAGTCCTGTAAGATTTATGGAGACGAGGTTGATAGGGGTGTGATGCTGTGGTTCGAGTGGTAGCATGTCTGATTATAAACCCAACCGATCTGGGCTTCATTTCCAGCAGAAATTTATTACTCTTTCGTAAGTACTTCGTGTGTGTTTCTTACCTGAGGTGTCACAGCCACGCTACATGCTGGCGGCCATGTGGTCAGAAAGTTCCGCCTCTTATAACTCGTGTCAATTAAAAATTCTCGAAGAACGACAAAGTTACGAGTCAGTGGATCCAGTATTGAAGAATTATGGTTAAGTTTGGAGAGGAAAGAATAAACGTGGAACTCAGGTTTATACAAGTAAACAATGTACAAGACTTCTTTAGCTTTAGAGTAATAAAATTTGTAAGAAGAAAGAACCCCCGTGAATAACATCAGTCTATGGCATTTGTTTTCTATTCACATAACTGTCCGTTCTTTTTATAGACGAATGATAAAATCAGTAGCGAGATTAATGTTATGACTTCTTCAAGCCAACAACTTGG
This sequence comes from Periplaneta americana, assembly GCF_040183065.1. Taxonomy (NCBI): domain Eukaryota; kingdom Metazoa; phylum Arthropoda; class Insecta; order Blattodea; family Blattidae; genus Periplaneta; species Periplaneta americana. The sequence continues at coordinate 93,107,734 of NC_091118.1, read as the reverse complement.
ATCTGATTCACAAGTTGTAAGTAACAAATTCTGTACCACTGCTAGTTGAACATTTAAAGTGCATCTTGAGTGACCGACCTTCTTTGAATAAGACATGGGATCGCATGGAAGGACTTTTAGGAAAGTAGACACCATAAATTGCTCACAGCCGTGCGTGTCGGTAATAGAGTCAGTTCATAAATTTAGGGAGTTATTTAACGTTTAAACCTTTATACAAACCTGAAAAATTTACTTACAACTTAAATACTTCTGTATGTTATAGGCCTACATTCAGAGCTGCTTTTCTATTCAGATTTGGCTACCTTTACGATATTTCTAATTTTCTTCAAATGTTCTTTATCTCAGACAGATCAAGATTTATATCTGTATAGATTTTTTGTAGTATTCACCGGATTTTACCTCAAACGTACAATGAAAGAAAGAAAGAAAGAAACAAACAAACAAACTAAGAACAGTGAAAGAGAGAAAAGGCTGCAGTCTACTTGCCTTTATCGAATAAAGATGCAACACTACTGCCACAAGTAAAATATAAATAACTGTCTTTGTTATAAGGCGACCTCTCATCTGTTTGATATTTTATTCCTCCAAAGCGAATTTCAAACTGGGTAACAGATAAAAGCCTGAAATGGCTAGGTGTACTAAAGATGAGTCCTGAGCCAAGTAAAACACACAATGAATCTCTGACACAGCGACCAGAGATCTGTGAACCCGACCACTGTACTGATCAAAATTAAAACTAGAAAACACAAAATTAAAGGACTAATGCAATGTAGGCCTAAGTGATAAATATTGATAAGGAAGTCAAGATTGGTACCCCGATGTAATCAACAACAAAAACAGATGGTTGAAGATTGGAAGTTACCAGTGTACAGATCGATTATTTAGTCCTCGGCGACGCGAAAGAGGGGAAGTAATAGGAGTAGTGGAGAGAGCTCCGGAGAAGAGATAAGGGCGAGCGGTCGGTAAAGGAATTCATTACAGCTTAACTGTACTATAAACATACCGCTCTACCACACGCATGCCATCCGATCGCTCCGAAGGCAAGCGAGTGACTAATCCAAACACCCCTTGGCGTAACTAAATGGACTCGTCTGAACAAGGCGCACATTGCCGGCGACTGTCAGGACTAAATAATCGTACTGTAAGAACATTTCGACTAGCAACCGGCGTAGCTCAGGCGGTAGCACATTTTCCTGCTGGTCCGAGGTTGCACTCATGAGTAATGTTCGATTCCCGCTTGGATTATCTGGTTGGTTTATTTCGATGTTTTCCCTAAATGTAAGAGCGTATGTCAGGTAATTGAAGGCGGATCCTCGGCTAACTCGTCAAATACCATCTCACTGTTATCAATTTCATCAGCGCTAGATAACTAGTAGTTGATCAGCGTCGTTAAAAGAAGACACATTTCAGTTTCCCTCGTGGAGATCTTCTTGAAAGGAATGTATATTGAGAATTGATGGTGGAAAGTGATAAAGAAAACATAGTATTGCATACTATGGGAAAGCGGTCTTAATTATTGTTGAGTCTTGATTCATCCATTGAACTTGAATATTTTCTTATCTCATGTCATTTCCATTTAAACATGAGCGGGTATTCACAAATGTTGAATGTACAGATACGGAATTAGAATTTGGAGCGAGTCTTGATGAGAGTCCACCTGTATGTAGGAAACAATTCCACACGACTGTCCATAAGTAGCATATATATATATATATATATATATATATATATATATATATGGGCTCTTATTTACACATATGCGTAATGTATGGTAAGCGAAACTTATAATACAATAAGGGAGCTCCAAATTTTATTTCCATATCTATACGGTCCCAGAAACAAAAAATAACCAGATTAATATTATAGGAATGTATTTCACAACTATTGCAAAAAGCACGAAATTAATCTGAAAATAAGATAAAATTAATGCCTAAGAGTCATACATATAACAACCTCGATTACGATAATTCATCGCTAGAATTCCGATAGCTCTGTGCTAGCGCGCTTGCTCGCAAACTATAAAGTTCAGAGTTCGGTTACTGCCGAGGAAAGAATTTTCTAAATTAATTATGCATGTTAACTTCATATAGGCCTACCATCATTCTATTTTACTGCAGGATTTATAAATATTCTCCTAGATTCTAGATCAATTTTCATCGCATCTTTTCAAATGTATTTCTGGTTACGACAACAATCGACGTAAAATTAATTTCAATATTGCCAAAGCGATCTCATGTGTACCGCTACTTTGGAGCACTGATATTGCGCAAAACGTCGAGTCTAGACTTCAGAAAATTCAGACGAACCATTTTTTTTCGAGAACTGCACATATAGGCACAGTCAGATATAAAGCGGACCTACATACCGCGGATTCGAGTACAACGCTGTGGAAATGATATTACACGAAACATATTACAATAATGTAGTAAATATCAATTCCGTGGAATTATTTCGCTTCAGCACAGATAACATTTTACTTACCCTTTAAATGTGCTTTGTGCATACAATGTAGAACAATGGCTGGTATGCATAAAGTTGAAGTAAATGCTATTGCTAAGTTTTTCGTAATATATGCTACGGTCTTTATGTATAAAAACCCATAGTAAATTCTTTCCTGCGTAGTAGAAAGTTGATCTGGAAGGCTGTGTTTAGCTTATGCTATAATTTATAGTTTAAACCACTATTCATATGCATAACAAGAAGTATACGAGTATACTTCTACTTCTAACTAAACTAAGAAAAATCGTAGTCTGCCCTGTTTAAGACTTTGTTAGCTCAGCACAAGCATTTGTACGGTTTAATATGGCAGAATTCATGCAAATTCACGCTAGAAAAACCTACAGGGAAAGACGAAAACAATCAGAACGTGACTATAAGAAGTTGTATAAGTTTTACAAATAAAAAATATTATATGATCAGTTTTTGTAATGGACTACCGAAATGTTGATTTTGAGAAAACTGTAATGCTGTCAGTTGATTTTTGTTATTGTTATTTAAAATACTTTACTTTTAACAAAATGATTCTATGCTGTATTCATAATACATTTAATTTACGTGAAAAAACTCAGTGTGCGTACAATATTTTAGGTTATGTCTAGGCCTAAATTTAATGACTAACATTTTGGGCCTGTCTGATTTATGTCTGATTTTTACTTTACTTTACTTTTCATGTTATTTATTTTCTTCATAATTTGCTTTCCGTCAATTTTTTTCTTGGTATAAACTTCCGACTTCACTTTCATAGCCTTTCATCACTTCTTGCGGCAGGAGTTTACGACTTGTTTAATAATGCTAGATATTCTTTTAATAGATTAACAAACAGTAACCGTTCTCATTCTCTCTCTTCCACACTTCCCGCTTCGTCATAATTGTCCCTTTTTCTGTTAAAGTAACCAGATTTTGAAAACAACAATCAATTTTCCCAACCAAAAATTAACATAATTAAATGGAAGGCGAAAACTAACGAATCTTAGCGAATAAGCCCGAAGTACTGCCGATAATCGACATAATCGAATACTCTTGATAGGTTATACTACTGCCGCGTAGTGCATACGAGTACTTCGTAGTAAAAGTATCAAGTTTATGCATACAAAACAAAGTATATATGTCTACTTCAAGTATCTTCTACAGTCAAAAAAAAGGTAATACTACAACTTTATGCATTCCACACAATATTATTGTATTAAGCCATATTTGAAAAGTTGTTTCTTACATGCGATAAATTAGTTCCTGACGTTAAAAACACACAATACAAGTTGTATTTAATGTTTAATATGAGTCAAGGTAAGTTTTCACTTAACGTATTTGTGTAGACTACGTTATATGGCAGTAACAATTTTTAATAGCCTCCCTATCGATATAAAAAATGAAACTCAAAACATAAAATTATTTAGGGCCAAATTAAAGAAGTACCTAATTTCTCACGCCTTCTATTCTGTAGGTGAATTCATGACATTCAATAACACTTAATGAAATTGATACTAAAACTATGTGTTGTACTAGTAGACTATATTGTAAATCTCGTCTGTATATATTTCATCTAGACTGTGACTATAAATTAAGATTTTATAATAGTATTAAGTTTTTTGACTTGTTCCATATTCTAGCTGTAAGCATGTATGAATACCATGGAATGTTAATAAATACAATACAATACAACACAATAATAGTGTTCGCTGTATTTTATGTTTACCTAATAGGAATAAAGGTGTATAATTGGTAAGTTTATTTGTGTACCTAATGGAAATATATTATATTATTTATTTTTTCCGTTATCTGATTCTGTCGTTTGTCCGTTCGTCACACTACAGGTCACCTAATACGCATCAGACAGACTACAACGTGGGAGTGAAATATGGCCTCCGATAGCCACGTTATATTGCATATGTATTCTGATGATGATGATGATGATGACGATGACGACGATGATACTACTGCTGCTACTAGTAGTGGTGGTGGTGGTGGTGGTGGTGGTGGTGAATATGCCTATGTACTTAGGTATGTCTTTACTTTCTTTAAAAACCTGACCAAAATACAAATTTCCTCTTAACGGACTGTGAGAAGCACGTGAGAAATATTAGAGCCGGTTTCGGCAATTTGACTTGTGTATTTAATTGGTGTTGAAGGCAAACCGCATGCCTATCGCTTCTACAACACAGCCCTAGTACATTAGGCTACAGGATCGCGTGACAGTTTTAAAATGTTAGGGTTACCGCATGTCGGCTCCGAAGCCACTGCACGACTTGCGTTGCATGGGTCAGCAAGACAAATCACAAGTCAAATATATTATATTTACTGAGCGTTGAGCAACCGGAACATCGCCTGCATTCCCATGAATGTTCCTAAAATAAAAGAACATGAGTTTCTCATCAGTGAAAGCTAATTGATACTTTATAAAGCTAATGGAATATATTAAAATTAAAGTATTTCAGTAAATCTGAAGTAGAGTCATCTAGAGCGCTCTGACGTTTATAGAGAACGTGATTGTAAAAGCCTGTACACCTCAAGCAGTAAACCATGTCTCCTGCTTTTGCCTAAGTTTCCGTAACATCCCTATATTATTGTCAAATTTAATCCTTAAGTTTTCAACATTTTGAAGTGATTTGCTTTTGTGTATTCAGTGTAAGCTTGTTTCTCGTAAAGATGATACCGCACAAGGTGTCTCTACTATTACAAAATGTTTTATTCACGTTGTTCTATATCAGGTGTAGCCAAACATCCATTACAAACTCCTAAGATTTGTAGAGAGAGCATAATTGACATAGATTTGATTAGGAACTCATGTCCGAGATAGAGGTATTTATCGCAAATAACATGGAGCATCCCTAAGCACTTTAACCCAAAAAACTTTCTTTTGCATCCGTGATGGATTGAGTTGTGTTCCGAATACGCTGCCTGGCTAAGCCGGCTCCACCATCCGCCACACTAAGCAGTCCTTTTCAGCCACCTATTCCGTATATTATATCGGTAATATTCTGTCATACCTTACAAATCTATATGATTCGTCATATTCCTGTTAGGCAGCAAAGAACCTGTGGATTGGGGGACGTTGACTCTTATACAGATGTAATAGTCATCTACTATCACTGCCATCTACCAGTCTTTAGACAAACTGACAATAAGAGGTAGGCCTACGCCCACCATTGCGGATTTCTATTCGGTGTCACACAAATACATATGGTGCTCTATTTTTCGAGATGGAGTGATACTGTAAGGGGAATTGTGGAGAGTGATCTTTGTTATGGAGGAGGGTTGCACTGCAGCCTGAGGCTTATTGTGCTTATCATCCTGTTTTGTGAATGATATTTGTTGCGCTCTTGTACGAATGCAACACGCAGCACCGTGAACTTAACCCGAGTTGTGGCAATGATGACAACGATATGTGAATAAGTGATAAGTAATGAGTCCACGGAACGACGCCGGAAGTTACACAGAACTTCTGTTTCAGCTGGTTGAGGGAAAACATTGGAGAAAACCCCAACTGGTAGCTTGTTCCACTCGTTTTACAGTCAGACATGCTAACCGTTGTTGTAATTGTAATTGTAATTTTATTGTTCATATTGTAGTTGGAATCTCCTGGTAGAGGGGCAGAGAAGACCTGACGGCCTTATCTCTACCAGGTTAAATAAATACTAATACTAATACTAATAAATACTAACCGTTATTCTAAGACGGTGGACGTGAAAAGCGTTAGTGGAATGACGAGAAAAAATGGGAGAATCACAAGGAAAACACGCACACCCTTTTTTTGTCAACCAGAAACACAACTCCGGCATCACTGACATTTAAACTCGGATTCGCGGCCAATACAAGCCAGTTCTCTCAAGGGAAACTTTTTTATTGCTCCCCCTTCAGGTTTTTTTTTTATTTAATCTGGCAGAGCTAAGGCCAGTAGGCCTTCTCTTCCGCCCAGCCAGACTCTAATTCTAATTCTAACAAATGATAGCTTATTTTATTGCTCTGGGAGACCTGAATGAAAATATAAAATCAAAACATGCCGAAGTTATGATTAAAAGGGCTTAAATAACGTTACAAGAATCATGAAAAAGTTGTATGTAAACATGTATGGACATGGAATGGCTTTGGAAAGACATTGAGTTTGCTCAACGGACAGCGTGTTTAGTTAAGTAGAGGGACCCGTGCTTAAATCGAATATGCATCTTGTAATTTTTGTTATAATGTTTTGTTTTCTTGTGTAATTCCTTTCGTTATTTTTTATTGTTCTTTAATTATCTGGATTCTAATGACAAAAAAAACCGGTGTTATTACTCTAAACCGGTGTTATTACTCTAAACCGGTGTTATTACTCTAAACCAGAGGTCTCCAAAAAGCGTATCGTCATTCGTCCTCTCGATGCTGCCCGCCGAACACAGTGTGCTTTAAGCCTAGAGAAGGGGAAGAGACTCGTACCTCAACAGATGGGAGTGGTCAGTGGAGGATCGCGGCAATGGTCTGCTTATGTTTACAACTAATAACATCAAAAGAATAAGAAATATCATACGTTTGTATATTATTTTGACATATATGAAGCTGGAGCCCCGTCTGTTGCTATTGACACAAGCCATTGAAAATTCAACCTCTTCTGTTCTATGGTGCCTTCCAGTGCCTGGGAAAGATCTTCTCCAGTTGTATTTTGTAATTATATTTAGAAGACATGTAAAACGTTCATTAACTCTTCGGATGAAAATTGCTAGGTGAACTTTGTCATTTCTATCTGTGCTTTCGTCCAATGCAAGTGAATAAGCTACAAACTGGTTAATTGTTATTTCGACTTCAGATTCAATTACATTTACAATCTTGAAATTCCTTCTCTGAACTGTAATTGGAAACAATTTATTTTTTGTTTTAACCTTGGCTTTGTTCTGGACACAGTATTTTAGTAACGTCCTGTATGCATGATTTTACAAATGATCCTTCTGTAAAGGGCTTCAATGATTTTCCAATATTCCAAGCTAGAACATAGCTAGAAGAAGCTTTTTTTTTTGTTTAGGATTGAGGACACGTGTGTAATTTGTGTTTGTATTTTCTTGTTTTATATTTATCAAAATATTTGTAGGCCTACGCATTTCACCTAAAATTAAACGAGACACTATATGTTTGTCATGCCGAACTGAGTGTAAACGTATTGTAATATACAGATTATTATGTATAACCAATAATTATACAGATAGCCCCAAAATAAATTATTTTCACATGTCCAACATGCCTGCAATTGTATGATATTCTTTGTGAAGAGTCGAGTAGTGTCGTCGCATGTTGAATTTTAACACACCGTTAAAAATTTTCGAACAAATTAAGCATTTCACATTCTCCCCACTAACACAAAAAAATTTCTCTTTCTATTCATCCTTGAATGTAGGCTACTACGTCCATGATTAGAAAACATTGTGAAACGGTGGAACACTCCGACCAACACAATGATAATGGCAGTCCACCACTGCTCTTCGTTTGCGCATAAACATTGAGTACAGTACAAGTGGAGATGGGTGGGGCGGAGCGCGCTCATTACTTACTGGCTTCGGTTCCGTTCAGGGGCTTACTTGCGAGTACGCTTTTGGAGACGTCTGCTCTAAACCAATAGAATAAAAGTGTTTTCTATTAATTTTCTTTCGAACAAAACAACTTAATTCTGCAATGAATGACAGTGAAAGGTTTCATTACTGTACAAATGATCAAAATAACACACATTTTCGCATATGGTACATCAGATAAATGAATGAGTGTCACACTTGAAACATTTGTACTATTAATTATTAAGTGTAATAAGTCCTTATAGCCTACAAGTACTCAGCAATAGCGTTGTCTCTTGGGGAACTCGAACACTTCAAAATTTCCGAAATTATCATGCACTAGTTTGCAAAAGTCATAAGCTGTATTTAACGAATTCATTTAACCACCAGAATCGTCTCCAATTCAAGATCTAAGGCACCGTGCGTAATAAACAAACTGAAAGATCAAGTAGATGCACAGCAAGAATATTCTTGGCCGTTCAGCTAGAACCAGCTGAAGAGAAATCTGTATATTTCTATCGGTATTCAGAATTCCTGTCCATTACACGGTTTTGTTTTTCAAAGAACAAAAAGTAAGTAGTCGGGAATCGAACCCAGAACTTCTACTCGAAAGACGCGTCACTAACCGGTTGAGCTACTCAAACAATGGTATAATGATGAAGTATTGCAGTAAGTCTACTGGCATACAGTGACTTTTAACCTTTAGAAGCAACTTCGGCATATTTTGAAGGTTGTTTGTTATTCTCGTTTTCATGAGCTTCGAAATGAGCTATATTCCATTCAAATGTGAAAGGGGTGTGATGAAACGTTTCTCTTGTCAGTCAACTGCGCTACGAAGGCTGCTGTGTCCAGGAGTTCGAAGTTTCCGTGTTGCTGACAAACATTTTATGTTCTATGGGGCTACATGAAGAGCATTGTTCACGAGACTTTCATCAAGTCGGAGGAAAATCTGCTTGCTCGAATTCTGGCAGCGACGGAGAAGACCTGACGAAAGAAATTCAATACATGCCTGTTGTTTTTGAGAGAGCATGTCAGCTAGAAGTGGAGAATCTCAATATTAGTGGATTGGCATCCCTTGCAAATACATTGTTATACATGTGTGAAATTACTGATTGTGTGTTAATATATAAATAGTTACGCACTAAACAGTACAACGTGTAGAGTGGAATTGAAACAATTCCACGATTAGTAACTTGAAAACAAACACTTCAATTTAATATTAAATATTCACTTGCTAAATAAAAGCAAACTACATAGCAAAGCATTGTACCACAAAGTCATCTTTCGAAGGCAATATCACTCAGGTGATCTGCATGGGTGTCAGTCAAACCATGCACATTGTCGGACATTGTCACTTTCCTTAGCATAATCTTTGGAATTCGTTGAATTTCCGTTCGATAATATCATTCAATTCCTGGATAGTGTGGGGTCGCTAAGTATATATTTTTCCCTTCGAATACCCTCACAGAAAGTAAAAATCGATCATACCACGGGACAAGGAGAATTCCAAGGTAAAGTGTTTTTATACTTTTTCTACAAAAAACATTGTCTGCAGTGAGGTTCTGCTCTAATAGCTGCTGTATTGTAGAGGTTTTAAGGCAAGTAAAACTCTTTTATAAAAGAAATTGCATTTCAAAACTATTAAAATGCTTTCAAACTTAATAGCAGCAAAATATAAAAAATAGCATTGTTACCATAAAGATAAGACGTAAAACAATTAAGAGGAAAGCTTCTTAAAAGATATATTTTAACAGGATTACATTTCACTGAATTATGACATTGCTTTCAATATTAGATCTTAAGTTGAATATGTTTCATTATTATGGAAGCAAAATATGTTGTAGATCTTCATTAGAACTTCTAATGCACCTAGTTCACAGCATATACTGCAGAAGGCACTAGTAATAATTAATAATGGTAATGACAATAATAATAATAATAATAATAATAATAATAATAATAATAATGACAATAATAATAATAATAATAATAATAATAATAATGATAATGATAATAAATAGTTTATAACTGCAATATTTAAACTCAATAAATTAATATAGGAATGTGGAATGAATATTTCAAGCGGAAAATAAAAACAATGGCTTTTAGGGATAAGATCCAATAAGGAGTCGTCCACACCTGTGGAGTAGCGCGTCTGGTCGTGAAACCAAGTGGCCCGGGTTCGATTCCCGGTCGGGGCAATTTACCTGGTTGAGGTTTTTTCCAGAGTTTTCCCTCAACCCAAAATGAGAAAATGCTGGGTAACTTTCAGCGCTGGACCCCGGACTCATTTCACCGGCATTATCACCTTCATCTCATTCAGAAGGTAAATAACCTAAGATGTTGATAAAGCGTCGTAAAATAACCTACTAAAATAAAAAAATAAAAAAAAATGAGTAAAATGGCAATACATAATAAAATCATTGCACACACCAGCTGATTTATTTATCTAAGATGCTTACAATCTTGTGAAAAATAAGAAGATATTCATAAGAAAATTTCAATATTTTAAAGAATAGGATTTATGAATAACACATTTAGTCCACAAAATCTTAAAATAATACTCTAATAAAAATTCGTATCTTTTCGGCTCTTCTAATATTAATGTATAGGCGACAAAATCTGAACACTATAAGTTAAGAATAAATCAAGGATTATAATATATGGAATGAAGTGTATAGAAAAACTGCTCAGTGCAATAATTGGTCAGATTATAAGAAAAGTGAAGAAATTTGAAATTAATTAACAGACATTCCAGTTTTAAATAACATTCAAAAATACAAAAATAATTCGTTTGCACAAGTCCAGCTAATGCCATGAGAACGTCTCTCAAGAATAATGAAATTTTATCAACCGAGAGGACTAAATGACAATCAAGACCTCTCAAACGACTATTGGACAATTATTGAGACCGTAACGGATCAACCAATGGTCCAAATCTATGTATAGTGATGTGATGATGATTTTGATGATGATAGTAATAATAATAATAATAATAATAATAATGATAATAATAATAACCATTTTCCACATTTCAAGTAGCAATGAATGCCTATATATAGGCCTACTGGGAATGGCACAACATCGCACTGCGTATTTCGAGAAGAGCAGCGACAAGCCTGAAGACAACAGCACCATGGACGAGGAGAGTTAGGGTCAGATATCTGACTTCCCAACAGATGAATTGTATTTAAATAAAGGTCAAGAGGCTAAATGAAATCAGAAGTGTCAGGTGCTACAGGATGGATGGACTCCAGCTCGGTTACGAAAGAAGTACCGGTACACGAGTATGATCCAAGGGAAAAGAAAGGAGGAGGTCAAAAAGAAATTGAGAGATAGCACGTGAAGGAGGAAAAAATCAGCCAGACAGCTGTCCGTCCTATCCAGCATCAACGGTACAGACGCACCCCCACAGTGATAATATTCTTGTGAGGCATTAATTCTAAAGTGATCTATCGAAATGGAACAAGTTCCACGCACGTGCATCCAAAGATTCTCCTCCTCCTCTTCATAATCCTCCTCGCTACACACATTATCATTAATCATTTTCAGCATCATTATCTTATCTTACATTAGTTATATCTGAAGCAACTTTTTGGATTCATATTAAGAATATATTTTATTTTTATTATTTTTTGTGACATTTGATATGAAGTTGGATTAGTTTTAATTGTGATAATTAATGATAACAGTTGTAATAATAATAATTATTGTTGTATTAGTATTTTATTATTAGTAATATTTTTTTTGTTTTCTTTGAAAATGTAAATTGTGCATGGTTATAGCACGATCTGCCGTACAGGCTCGTGCTAAGGATCTTGTGTACATAAATTTGTATAATTGTGTATCAATAAATGTAATTCATTCATTCATTCATTCATTCATTCATTCATATTGAATACCTAATGTTACCCAAAACATTTCTTAGTAGACAGAGGAAACTTACGGAAACATCTGATATTTGATTGCGCAATCAAACATTAGGTGTTCAGAATTTAAAGACACTCTCAATACATTTACTAACAGAAAACTTCTGCAATTATCATTTACGATATCTATGTTATGGAATAATACTGGATATCTAGAATATATAGCCACTTGGTCCAGGTATAGGCATATTATTTAAAGAAATCAGTAAACATATTTTGTTTCTGGAATGGTAAACCTAATATCCGTAATATGAATATTACACGAGATTTAAATGTTCAGTACATTCCTGAACACAAAAAAGAAACTGTTAGAGAACTTCATCGTCATCCTGAGAAGTACTGGGCCGAGTGGCCTGTTACGGTCTAGTTTTCTGCCCATCTCTTTTGAGGTCTGCCAATGGATCTTTTTCTCATCGGTCGATAGTTTAAAATTCCCTTTGGAAATCTGTTGTTGCCCATTCTGTTGACGTGATTTTTCCAGTTTTCTTGATATCGCCAAATGTATTCCATCACTGGTTCAGCCTTGAGTTCCTCCGTGATAGCCTCATTCGCCTTGTGGTCGAATTTAGTGTATCCCGCAGTACTCCTCATGAATCTCATCTCACATGCTGTGATTCTGATTCTATTTTGCCCTTAAGGTCCATGCTTCACTTCCATAAGAGAGAACTAGTCTTACGAGAATATTATACAGCCGTAAACGGGTATATTTCTGAACAATTTCTGGCTTGAAAACACTATTGTTTATGCTCATAGTTTTAGTGTATTTGTTAGCTTTCTGGTAGATATTCCTTTCATATTGAAGAGATACATTGTACCCCAAGTAATTGAATTCATTCACCCTAACCAGAATTTTGTTTCCTAAGCATACTTTAGACCTACTTTGAATTGGGTCTTTGCCAGAAAATGCCATAATTTTTGTTTTATCAGGTGAAATTCTTATGTTATAGTGATCAGAATGTATATGGAGACTATGAAGCGGTATTTGTAAATCATCTTCTGAAGATGGTAGTAGCACCAGATCTTCAGCGAAAAGTATAGCACTGATTTACAAATTTCTCTTTATTGGTATTCTGCCGTGAGGCTTCAGTTTCCATTCTCCCATAATTGCATTAATTTATATTATAAATAATAGAGGTGATAGCCCACAACCTTGGCGAACACCAGCATTAAATTGGTCTCCAGTCTAGTGCTGCTCATCGGAGTGACTTCTACCGCGGAGAAATCGGAGATTACGAATAAAGCTCTCCACCGGTGATCTCCGATACTATCGTAGGTGGAACAGGGAACAAAGGAGTGATGCGGTGGTTCGGAGCGAAGCGAAGTTGGAGGATGTAGAGCTCAAGGACGACCGGCGCGTACGGACTGAGGGTAGTTGTGAGTGGAATTAAATGGCACCAAATCGTATATCCGTCGCATGCAAGCTCTTCAATTTAGTTGAAGATAATAATAAAGTCGCACGCTGTGAACATTGTGGGCGAATTTACTCTAAGGGTGGAAGTACTTCGAATTTGTTAGACCATTTGAAGCGATCGCACAAGCGCGAACTTGAAGAAAGTAAGTAAGTAAATTTAACTGTTCAAAACATTTTTGAACTCTTTTAAAAAGCGTGTTTACTTTCATTTATATATAATATATAAGTTCTAATATATATATATATATATATATATATATATATATATATTTAAGTTCTAATAAATAATTTCGTGGTTTTGTGTGCAGACAGAGTAACATTGCGAATGAAAAACTGAAAAGCAGAAGAATTTCAGCACAAAAGGACCCTCTAAGATTGATCCAACATATTGTTACGAGATGAAACTCCAAACTTCAGTGATGAGCCGCTTACTTGAAATGAAATATGAGTTGGTGATTGTGTTGCCAGAAATGCCAAACGCTCCTCTGGCGCTAACAGGTCCGTATTTGGAAATCTCTATGGCGTGGACCAGGTTAGATAGATTCTCTGAGTAGGTCTAAATTTTAAAATGTAGGTATATAAGTGTTTAGGCTAACATTAAGAGCCGCGGTTGTGGTACTCGAGTTATGTATCCCGACCCCAGTGGTCGAGCTGCGAGCCCCAGAGGCTCAGAACTTAGGGTTTTAATAAGTTCATAGTAATATCATATAAGGGTTTTACTAATTTAATGTTAATATCATGAGAATTATTCTGGCCAGACATATAGTCTGTGCTTTATCATTAAGACAATAACCCCTGACTTGAAGTCATGCGTCTTATCACCTCACGAGGGTACGAGTCACAGTTCACCCTAGCTGGACTCAAATAAGATGACATCCCATCACGGGGACATGACGTCAATATGCAACGTCACTCTGTCAGACCATGTAAGTTTGACACCAGAATTGACACGTGACCCAAGCCTGGGAGAATTGAATAAAACCGAGGGCTTTGAGCTACTCGCCCTCTTTCGTTTAGTTGTCGTCGGAGTTGTAATAACCGACCAACAGGCATCGCGTATCAAGTCTTGGGTTCAAACCCTGACTTAGTCCCTAACTGACATGTAGTTCAGATTAAGGGAATTGTACACCACAGAACCGGCAATTCAGGATTTAAATAAATCAAGTTTGATTAAAACTGGCTTCTCATTTCGGTGAATAAGATATCACACAGCGCGACGTGAACCAACGGAACCGTGGCTTCAAGTTCGCGAAATATAAATACTTGTTAAGCTGCAGAAACTTAACTCTCGTACTTGCTGTCAAAAACAAATTATTACCATTCAGATACACATTGACGGTTAATTAGTGATATCATCGTTTTCGTAGTTTTAAAATTACGGAAAACATTTGATACGATTTTTTAAACTATTTTAATGTTATTGTTCCAAAGGTCCACAGTCTAGAGAAACAAATTCTTGAAATTTCTATAAAACGTAACTTTCGAGGCAGTAAAAATCATACATAACTTATATGGAATATTTAAAAGGCAACTTGAGTTATTGGATTAAAATATTGAGTTTCATTCTTAAACTAAAGAAACGTGTGGTAATAACATAATTACAATTATCCTTAAGTTGATATCCGCTTATATTTTTTATTACAGAGGAATAGTGACGCGTTTTAGACGAGGCAGTTCAAATACTGACACCCTTTAACACAATGATCACAATCCTGTCTGGTGAAGAATCTTAATAAATTATTTTGGACAGTAAACTTTAACTCATTGATACCACACGTTTCTTTTATTCCATTCTGAGGCTCCGTTAATATATTTTACGTTAATCTAAACCGATTAGAATAATAATTGACAAAAATTGTTTGTGAATAAACGAGTGTTTCCGGGAAAATGATAAATGTTTACATTAGCTACTGAAAAGCTTTACTTCTGCGTTAGTTTTCAGTTAATTTTAATGTTATTAATTTGATCAATGACATAAAACTAATATGCCTTTCCACATACACTATGAATTTCAAAACTAGAAAAAAATCTGTCAGCTAACATAGTACATAGGTACTTCAAGCAAAACAAGAAAAAAAGAAGAGCCGAAGAAAGAGAGAGAGAGAGGTAAATAAAAAAAGAGAAAATAAACAACAAAAAATTACACACTTATTCCAAAAGATACGCGGACGTCAGCGGACTCCAATCACTACCTGATCCGATTAAAGGAATGCTCAGCGGAAAGTATACGTCTGCGCCGCAGCACATATACAACCTGCGCGGCATCAATCGGAGGTAACCGGAGGTCTCCGATTGAAAGCGTGCAAACAACCGCTGCGGAGAAAAACCTAATCATAAGCAGCACTACTCCAGTCAGGTAATGAATTTTCAACTTTAATAAATATTTCTATTTTTTTATATATATTACAAATATTGGAAATTTATTTGTTGTGGAATATTATCATGTACTAGAATTTCAAGTAATTTATTTCTGTCAACTCTGTCGAATACTTTTCTGAAATCCACGAAAGATATATGAGTTTCCGTATTAAATTCCCTGTGTTTCTTCACCAGAATGTTGAGTGTAAAATAGCCATCTCAACAGGATCTGCCCTTGCGGAAAATATTCTGCTCTTCACTAATTTTATCCCAAGAGTGTTTATTAAGTTTATTCTTGATTGTATTTGTATAGCTTTTGTATTCAGAATTTAATGAACTAATGCCTCTTTAATTTTCACAATCATTTCGGTGAGCTTTCTTATGAATTGGAATTACTTTAGATTCTGGCCATCTTGCAGGTGGTTCATCTCCATTCTAAATTGTGTTAATGAATTAAAAAATCTTTGTAAGAACAATGTGTAGCATACTTAAACAGTTCCACATTAATTGATTTTCTCCTGGGGTCTTATTACTTTTTATATTTTTAATTATTATTTTATATTAGTTCATCCATCGTGATATCTTCAGTTTCTGTATTATTTGAATGTGTTACTAGGAATTATTGCTAATCTTGAGTCAATAGATTTTGAAAATAGTTTAGCCATGTTTGTTTTGAAATCCAAATAAATTGAACTCCATCTATCGTTTTCTTTACCTAATTGTTTGAGAATTTTAAACGTTTTCGGTTGTGGTCTTGTTATATCATTTTCTAAATGTTAGAGAACTTAATTTGGATTATTGAATCAAAACCGGATATTAACGATATAAAGTCGCGCAGTCAGTGGTTTAGTTGGACCTGAACGCCGTTCCGGCAAATAAAAATGTCTGCATTCGGAACATAAGGATATCGAACTTAACATCCAGTACGAGTTCATTTGGTAATAGCTAAATTGATAATGTGAGTTCCTATAAATATATTTTTAAACTAAATCATTTCGAGCAGTCTAAGAAATTCTTGGATAGAGAAAGGGAACTGTTGAAAACGTCGGCTGATTGTGAAATCGAACATAAAAAATCCGGAATGGACAACGTAGCCAAACGTTTGCACAACAGTATCAGTTTTCCACACCGGAGACACAGATTCAAATATCTGAGACTTGAAGTGGAACTTTTTGCAGACAAAGGCTAGCTATCCGGTAACCGGTTTTGTACGCAGATGAGATTTTGTGTGGTGGTTATTTAACATATATATTGTATGTTGTGTTGATATGGTGAGAATTTGATAAAATTTAGGTTAAAGGATTTATCTATGATAGTTATGTGAAAAAAAAACATTGCTACAAATACTACAAGAATAAATTTCATGCATTATGGGAAGTGTTCGGCGATAGAAAATTTATCAAGATTTGGTGGCCTTCAAGTTCCCCCGACCTAAGTTCCTGTGGGCGTCCCCTCAAACAAAGAAGTTTATCCAAACAATCCACATAATCTGGAGGATTAAAGAAAAATATTCATCAAGAGATTTTTGCAATACATCAAAATGAACTTGCGTAATCTTTTCAACAGAATTGACGCATGTCTAAGAGCAGAGGATGAACAATTTGATCTCTGATGTAATGGTGAGTACAATTTATTTATAATAAGTAGACCGTGGGAGTGCGGGTCCTAATATGGCGATTAGAGTTGACTATGCAGACGGGTATAGAGTATGACGTAAGTCTCTCTGTCTTTCGTCGTACTGTTCCGTGCATCGAATCCGAAATATTCAGAGTGTGTTTAGCTATCATACTGAAGAGCTGCGAGTGTGAAATGACACATATCGAAAGCCCAGAACCAGAATGTTTCAAGTCCATTTTACTATTTTTTCTTTTCAGGAAAGTTATTTTAAGCTCCTGACATTCAAAGCTTCATGAAACAATTTAGAATAGCTTCATAGCAACCTTATGGAAGGAATATTTACAATTTTGTTCGATTCATATATGCAAACAAGAACTGGAACACAATGAAACACAGATTTCTTTCTTATAAAAAGTTGGACTTAGAACAGTCTGGTTCTCAGCCATAGATATTACAATGCCTAAAACAACTCGCTCACGAAGTGCAATACTAAATAATTTAATGTAATAATTCGGACGCGATATATTTAACCTAAGGAGAAGGTGTTGTATGTGTCGTGTGTAATTTCAGATTATTACGAACTAAGAAGTACTATTTTGAAAGACATTCTAATAGTAAAGCACACAAGGAAAATATTGAACGCAATTCCAACAAGAACCAATCGAGTTCAAATAGTCGGTCACAATTCAATATAAACTTATGTGACATGTTGGTACACACAAACATTCCATTGAGAATTTTGGACAACCCCCACTTGAGATCATTTCTGGAAAAATACACAAAACAATATATTCCAGGAGAAGCAACAATACGTAAAGAATATTTACCAATTTCGTACCAGAATACGATTTTCAAAAAATTAAATTAATTTAGAAAGTATCGGAAACAGTCAACAAGGTATCTCAAGGACTGTATTCTGATAAGGTAAATGACGAATTACATAGTGTAATAAAAATAATGGCTATGCAGTGTTGAACAGTTTTGTGAAAAAACAGGACAAAAACTTAAATGACAATGTAAATCTTTTCACGTACTTTCCATTAACCTCATGTGATGTCGAAAGAAGATTTGCGCAGTACAAACATATTCTGATAAACGCAGAAGTTTCTCCTTTGACAATCTACTGCACATAGTTGTACATTGTAATTCCTTAATGTAAAAAAAACGATTCCGTCGACATCACATCAATTAGATAACTATGGAATGTATAATTATTGTATGTATGCAATTCATATACTCAAGACTGTACGTCTGAAGCACGCACAGTGAGTTGCTTACCTGAGAGTTCATTACACTGGCCACGGAACGCTCCAGTCATACATAACTTGACGGTAAAGGGCCCACACTCCCGAAGTTTAATAATAAGTAATCACAAAAAGTAATCACAAAAAGTTCGGAAGCATGCTATTTTTCGAGTTTTACATTCTTTTTCTTCGAGTTTTCTTTTAAATTACTGAAGGTAACTAATAAAATAATTTAACATTGTTTGAAAACATGCATTTATTTGATAATTTTTATTGATTAAATTCATACAATTTCATAAAACAAAACGAACAAATTGAATAATTTAATGGAGACACATTACAATTTAAAATTGATATGAATTAGCCGTGAAACCACATTTTTTTAGAGTGTCAGTACTTGGCAACACCCTCTCGGGTTTGAATCAATGCAGAAATACATATTGGAATGCTGCTAATAAGGTCATCAAGTATCTGTTGATCGAGAAGGTCTCACTCTTCAACAGCGGCCTCTCGGATGTCTTGGAAAGTCTGTACAGGAGGATTGCGTTGGCAACTTTGAGCCTGTCTCAAGCATGCTCTATTGGGTTTATATCAGGTGAACATGATGGCACGTTCGAAAAACTCATCCACACGTCTTGCTCGGTGTGCCCTAGCATTATCGTCTTGAAAAATTAATCTACTGCCAAACTGTCTTTGGAATGGCTCAACGATGATTTCCAGAACCTGGTTACAATACAATTCTGCCGTCATATGATCCTCGACTGGCATGAGATGTATAAGACATCCATGCATGATGTCGCCCCAAAACATGATGGAACCTCCACCTTGTTGGTAATGTGGAACTACATGACGAAGTCTTGCAATATTACCCGACTCTCTCCAAATGAGAATTCGTCCTGAAACTGGTTTAAAGCAAATCCTGGTTTCATCCGAGAACAGTACACTGTTCCACCAATTGAGATTCCGGTTTTCATGTTCTCTCGCTCATCTCAATCTTGCAATTCTGTGTTGTCTGGTCAACGAAGGTGCTCGCCAAGGACGTCTAGCATGCAGATTGACTTTATGAAGAAGGTTTCTGATGGTTTATGTGGCTATATTTCTTCCAATAATTGGTTGTAGGACCCTTTGAACTTCGGTGGCATTAATTGTATGTCTCCTACGAGCCAATAATTTAATGTAGCGATCTTTCCCTGCTGTAGTTACTCGTGGCCGATCTTCGCGAGGTCTGTCAGAGACTGACTGAATGTCTTGGTAACGTCTCCAGGTTTTCAACACTAGGCGAAACTCTTAGACGTCGAGCTGTTTCCCGATGTGGTAGGCCTTCTAAGTACATTGCAGTGATGCGCATTCGCGTAAGTGGTGTTAGTCGATGTGCCATTACTAATGGTTGCAATGATAAAACAGATTTTAAATTTTCAACTTTTACAGCACTATTCACACTTATGGATAACTTCACTTATTTGCAATATTTGAAGCTTATTGCCCTATTAGTGTCTGTCATTTGTTTTCGTTGTTATTGTTGTATCAATAACATCGAAAAGATGATAATAATTAATATAAAAACCAAAGAGGAATGTTGTTATAGATGTTTACCATCATAACATAGAAAATATGTTTCCAAACTTTTTGTGATGTGCGTAACACCCAAACGGAGCAAAGCTATGCCGGTGTCAAAACAGTATCGCGACAACCTGACTAGTGGACACTCGTTACTCTCTTTAACCAACGCGCCATTTTATCAACGTAACATTCAAGATATTTTGTCACCCTTACAGTTGTTGTGATCTGTTAAGTTTTTATTTGCTTATCGAAAGAGGACATCTTTATGTACATTTTGTTGGGGGTTTTGACATAAGCTCATAAACAGTTCTCTTATATGTTTAACTTTTAGGAAGCACTAAGATTAATATAAACTTGCACAATCCAGAAATAAAAAAAAATTAAAATTAATCCTACGAAAGTATCGTTCAGCTAAATTTGTAGGAGAGATTTCAAAATGACGTTAAGAATTTTCTCTGTTTACCTTTGATAAAATATAAAGCATAATATGAAGATACACGATCCAGACATTTCACACATTTTCATGAGTACTATATGACCAAACTGAAAGTTTGAAATTTTTTCAGGTAAATTATTATGCCTACATAAAACATTACTTTTTGGGAGACATTTAAAAATCACATTTAGAAATTTCTTTGTTTCATTTTGATAAGACATTAAGATTAATATGGAGCGAGACGGTTTCATTACTCACTACATTTTCAATAATCTGGCTAAGGTGAAAGTTTGCTTAATACTCTTAGATAAACATCTACAAGGGATTCGAATTTTTCGACAGATGTTTGAAATGACATTGAGATATTTGTTACATTAAATCCGATAAAACACAAGAAGACACACTGTTTCGGTGTCCTCAATTTTTTTTTATAAATCTAGCTAAAGTGAAAGTTTATGTGCTTGTCTCAGACAAATGACTATCTCAGATCTGAATTTTTAAAGATACATCTAAAAATGACGTTCAGTTTCTCAATTTGGCTCCCATGAAGACTAACATGCCACTAAGAAGTGGGCTCTTTATTATTTAACGATTCACTTTCCGACATCAGGTTTATGAAGGAACAGTCAGAACTTCTCTACCTGTCTGGACAATACAGTGACAATACAATGGCCCTTGTTTTTCTTCCCAGAATACTTTGTAACCCGGTGTTATTAACAGCTTGTGACATAGCCTCGCCTTTCACCCATACATCATGGCATACCCATCCCTTGTGGTTATTACGGACCTCACTTGAATGCATTATCTAACAGCAAGGCCTTCTTTATTAACATACATTTCAGAGTTCTTTCGGTAAGATGACACAAAACTGATGTTGGTGTGTGTTGTTATGTAACTACATACACGTTGGAACAAATTAGTTTTTCGTTTGTACTCGAGTAGGAAGTTGTAACACACATGGTCATCTAATGCATTTGTGTTCAAATCCGTGACACAGCTCATCATTCATTTCGGCCTGCGGCCACGTTTCCTGTATCACATATCATGGACTACCGCTTTTCAGCCAGGAAATGTTGAATGTGGACGGTGTGACTACTGTATCATAGCTGAAGTGTGAAAAGAAGAAATATTATAAAACTATTAATTACAAGAAATAAGAATACAATTAACGTCCAGTTTTGGATTTATCACCTATGACGATTACAGAAGAATTAATCTTTCCACAATTTTAGGCCTACAAGGTGAGTAAAAAGTTTGGAAGACTGTTTGTAGCTTCCCTATTTGGGGCTAAGCGGGATGAAGTTACAGGAGAATGGAGAAAGTTACACAACACAGAACTGCACGCATTGTATTCTTCACCTGACATAATTAGGAACTTGAAATCCAGACGTTTGAGATGGGCAGGGCATGTAGCACGTATGGGCGAATCCAGAAATGCATATAGAGTGTTAGTTGGGAGACCGGAGGGAAAAAGACCTTTAGGGAGGCCGAGACGTAGATGGGAGGATAATATTAAAATGGATTTGAGGGAGGTGGGGTATGATGATAGAGACTGGCTTAATCTTGCACAGGATAGGGACCGATGGCGGGCTTATGTGAGGGCGGCAATGAACCTTCGGGTTCCTTAAAAGCCATTTGTAAGTAAGTAAGTTTGTAGCTTCCCTATTTTTAATTTTATGAAGATACTCTACACATCGTCGGCTTACAAGGAAATCATATTAAGTGAAAAATATCACCTCTAAGGAAAAGGCGTTTTGAAAGCTCTTAACAAAACTGAATCCTCAAAATATTATTTTTAGTAAGTTGTTTTTATGTGTATTTAATTTTCCAATTCTAAGTTTATACACTTCTGTCAAAAAATCTGAAAGTTAGAATTTATAAAACAGTTATATTACCGGTTGTTCTGTATGGTTGTGAAACTTGGCCTCCCACTTTGAGAGAGGAACAGAGATTAAGGGTGTTTGAGAATAAGGTTCTTAGGAAAATATTTGGGGCTAAGAGGGATGAAGTTACAGGAGAATGGAGAAAGTTACACAACACAGAGTTGCACGCATTGTATACTTCACCTGACATAAAATCCAGATGTTTGAGATGGGCAGAACATATAGCACGTATGGGCGAATCCAGAAATGCATATAGAGTGTTAGTTGGGAGGCCGGAAGGAAAAAGACCTTTGGAGAGGTCGAGACTTAGATGGGAAAATAATATTAAAATGGATTTGAGGGAGGTGGGGTATGATGGTAGAGACTGGATTAATCTTGCACAGGATAGGGACCAATAGCGGGCTTATGTGAGGGCGGCAATGAACCTCCGGATTCCTTAAAAGCCAGTAAGTAAGTAAGTAAGTAAGTAAGTAAGTAAGTAAGTAAGTAAGTAAGTAAGTAAGTAAGTAAGTAAGTAAGTAAGTAAGTAAGTAAGCAAGTAAGTAAGTAATTAAATACGTTTATACGCTGTACCTTATTATACTCCTTTTTTTCTCAGAAGTAATATTTTTTACTTAATGTATTTTGCTTGGTAAACCGACGATAGGCTATATACAAAAGTAATAGGGTGTGAATAAAGAAATATTTGAACATGTTTAAAAAAGTTACGTTTTTATTCATAGAGAATGAGCCAATGAGTCTGCTTTTTTTAATGACGCCATGTACTTATTTTTCTATTTTTTTTTATTTTCGAGGTCAGAAAACATAAAATAATTATCAAGTAAATATATTGATGGCTTAGAAAATGGATATACACAACTTAAATTTAACTACAACATTAATAGGAGGCTTACAATTTTAAAGGAACAAAAATCATTAAAAATAATTTAACATTGTTTTAACTGTGTCATGTGTTGATATCAGTTAACAGAAGGTATTCAAAATGATACCCGTTCACAGCTAAACAATGCACTTGTAAGTCTTTCTTGGAAACTGTTTAATGTTTTCAGCAACGCTGTTTGGTTGATCTTTCGTATCTTCTCTCTAATTTTTCGTTTTAACTCTTCTAGGTCTCATGGTATGTTCTAGTAGATCCTTCAAATAACCCCACAAAATAATCTGATGGTTTAAGATCAGGGGAGCTTGGGGATGAACTATTATATTATTCAATTGCGTTTTATTAGCTTTTGTTATGATTATTTAATTAATGACCCCCTTATTTTCCATAGATATGAATTGATACACTGAGGTATTTTTCTTTGTTGTGTGCATTCACATACATTGGAATCATAAATATGATAGCTTGTAAGTGGTAACAATTATGATTTGTACGTATTGACACCTGAAGAATCGAAAAATGGAAAAATAATTTGTAGATGGTGCCATTTGAAAAATTGACTCCTTGGTGCAGCGTTTATAAATAAAAAAAACATAGTTTTTGAAACCATGTTCAAAATATTCCTTTTTCTCACCCCGCATAAACTATTTTATATAGAGTTTTCTCATAAAATAAAAAATACAGCATTTACAAGCAGTGTTCCATACTTTTAATCATCCTGTATAAACATATCTAGTTTTCCTCTACCAATTGGCTTAAAAGCATTTTAAAAGTTTTCTTCGGACGTTGCTTTGTTTCTTAAACGGATATTTAACGACACTGTATCAACTACCCGGATGTCTATAGTCTATGAGATTGGTGATAGCCAAATGATATTTTGGTAATATAATTTCTAGAATTCGTTATTGGATTACTAGACATTCGCCTGACAATTCGGGAAAGCATCGCAAGTATCCCCACCAGTTAATAGGTTCAAGCGGCATTGGAACTGATGCGACGTTTGATAGCAGTCTCGGAGCTCGAGTCCCACTACTAACTCCGTTGATCTCTTGTTCTTATCTGTTATTAAAGTCAAAACATTTCTGTGTCCGTCCATGAAAGTGAAATCAGACACTGAACGCATTAATTTTATCTCTAAAGATTCAATTTCTTTATGTATGATATAAAACTTTAACAATTTTCAATATGGTGAGAAATTTTTGGGGTTGTTCACCGTGTCGTAAATGTAGAAATATCCAAAGTTTCAGAGCTCGTAACAACTTGATCATTTTTATTTTTATTTATTTATTTATTTATTTATTCATTTATTTATTTATTTATTTATTTATTTATTTATACTGGCAGAGTTAAGACCATACGGCCTTCTCTTCACTCTACCGTCACAAAATGCACAAGCAGTGAAATTTAACTAGAATTGAAAGAACAAAATACTAACATATTACAGAAAATAATAACATAAAAAGAGTTGACACTGTACAAAATGAAAATGATACCATAGGCTAATAGAAAAAAAAAGTAAAATACAGGTCTAAAGACTGGAATATACCATAAGCAATTCAATTAGTACAAATAGTTAACAGGGAAAACGTAGGGAAGAATGCAACAAATGGAATGTAATAAAATTATAAAAAAGCAAAATTTAAATAAAAGTCACAATAAAAAAGCTATGATAATATCTTTATCTGGTGATCAAGAGTTCAGCCAGTCTAAATATCCTTGTAATGTCTTGGTTTTCTTAAGGAGAATTATATGCATATTGTCAATTTCTTAAACAATCTTTCCATTTTGTCCTTACTATTGTGGATTGATATTAATTATAGTAGAGTCTCCGTTGTTTCCGGCGTGGCTCCGCCTACCGCACTGTCGTTACAGGCTGGCACCATGTGCTTGCATTGTTGCCGAATTTGCGCGGAAGCCATCGCGTCTTTTGATTGGAACGCGAAAGCTGCTTGCTGACCTTATAACAGTAATGCCCGATTTTTGGAAAGATAGTTACCTGTACATACAGAGTTATCTACGATTTAACGCGCTCATATGTTTGAAACGAGTTTTCTAAACAACAGTTATCGTCATCTTTACAGTTATCTGTGCTTCAACTGGTAACCGTACTTCGGTCTGTAGCTTACCTGACTGTTAGTACTGATTTGAACAAATACCGACATGCGACGCTACTGCATTACTGTTTTGTAAATTATAATAACTGGTATTAAATAATAATATAAACCATAGTTAATTAAATTACTATATTATCGATATAATTTTAAAAAATTGGCATATTATTTACGTAACTTACGGTAAATGTTCTACTTTCTATGACATATTAGGATAAGAATGTATGCTTGTAAAAACAATTTCGAATATCTTAAGCTTAATTTTTTTCATAAACTTCAGATTCTACGTCGTCAGTCAAGGAATATTTTATTCTTGGGTGCTCTACAATGCCATGGTATTTCGGTCTCCGAAAATCCATTTGAACACATGAAAGCATTCATATGGACGAATGTAACGTATTTTTACATTACCAATATGGCTGCCATAACCACCACAGCTGATTGCGGTTGCAGTTTTGTAGCAGAAATTACATCTAGCCTTCTCTCCATTAGTATTATTTACCTCGATGGTCAAGCCAATTAATAACAAGTATTCCTTTTTTAATCACATTACGATTGAGGAGGAAGTGTACATGTACACTATCGTTTATCACACGGCTCCTTAATTAAAAAGCCTGCTCCTACTAGTACAGAGCTCACTGCCATATTACTACTGAAAACTTCTGCAAATAAAAATAACTATAAATAACTAAAAAATCACTAACAAAATACTAGTGGAGACATCTATGGACAACAAGAGATACTGAACTTGAAGTTACCTCAACTGTTAGTTACAAGATCTGATTAAACTACATTTAACTTTTCGGAAACTCATGAACGTTATTAGTGCAGTTAAATTTATAAGTGCAGTTAAGTAACTGACAGTTAACTGAGGTGTACCAGAAACCGGGCATAAATGTGACAATGCTGCAACTCCCTCCAACAACATAACGTCACAAGTAGCGAATTTCATGCAGGCATCAAGTCGGCTGACTCGCATCGCTTACTGATTGGGTGCCAGAAACTACGGCGACTCCACTATAGTTTCCTCGTATTATTGCTGAATGTATGAAAAATTCTTCTATACTCTACAACTCTTCTTAATGGCTGAAGCTTTCTCGTTTTAGTACACATTTCTTTTGACGTGAATACATCAATTCTTCCCGTCCGAGGAATGGATGGCAGTATGGACACGACACGCGACACTTTTCAATACTTATCTCTCATAAACTATACAACCTAGAGCTAAGTGACAATACCATCGTGTAGAGGACATAATTATTCACGAGCTAACATAACAATCACATCCGCTGATAACGTCATCACAGCGCAGCGAGGGAAAACAATAATGACGATTATTCATGCAGGTGTATGTACTAGCAGCGCTATTCTTTAATAGGCATCTTTTAATAAAATAGATACTCTTCGGAAGCTTCGAGATGTAAGGTACGGTCATGAAGAAGTAATTTAGTAATTTAACAGTAAAAATAAATGGGAAACAGAAGTACTTGAAGAAAATCTTTTTCAGAGTTTCTTTCTCCATTACAAATTGTCGCACTATTTTTAAAGTTCCGAATTCCTTCTATAGATATATGATTGAACTACGACCGTACAAAGATGAACATGGAATATTACTGGAATTATGTCGGAAGAATGGAGAGCATTTCGAAATGGAAGTGACCGAGCACCGTGTCAGCATATTTCTGTCTTGGATTTGAACCGGGGAAGCTGATTCACTAGTCAGTCAGTTAGTGAGTAATAAGGAAATTCCAGCACTAAACCGGCGCACCCGCAGAGAAAGTCTGTGTGCAGCAGTTCAATTGTTTCCATTTAGTATGCAACAACACTGTTGAAATATTTTTGTGGTTCTGTTATTCCATGTCTTATTTATAAACCTATCTGAAGTTTTCCTTATATTTTATATTCGAAAGTTTTTTTAAGAGTACTTCTTCTTTATTTAGGCCTATAGGGCAAACTTTCGGCCACTTCCGACCTCCGTTTGGCACCATATTTTCAGCTTTAAAAGTAAAGTTATTTCCGTCAGACACGAAGGCTCATGGAGGGCACGAAGGAAGAGCTCTATACTTTCATGACCTCGCCACTAGAATGAGGTGATGAGGTCAGCACCACGCTCCGGCCTCTTTTCTTCCCTAGAAAGACCCAGTACTCAACTTGACAAGAAGTTAAGTAGATCCAGAGACTGTTCTCGAAGTTTCAATCTTCCGATTTATAGCCAGTTGTACTGTCGAATGATTCTATTGGACTACTTATCTAGGTTTGTATTTCACTAGGCTATTTTAATATTTATTTGTTCATATAGGATTCACTTTGATTCTTACTTTCATTTTCCCATATTAGTTTTGAGCCTCTTATTCACGGGACGTATTTGAATTGTACTCTCATTGTCTTTTTATTTATCCATCTTTTCATAATTTTTAAATCATCTTAAAATTCATTTGAACTCAAAATGGACATTTTATTTTAAAATAGAGCGAATTATAGGACATGTAGCGATGATTTAACATGCAAAATTCTTATTTCGTCAGTTTCACAAAAACACACTTTTTATAACAAGAAAAGTGTTTTCAGCGTGCTTCAAAGGCGTCATTTAAAGGAGTAAGGGAAGCAATTCTTCCCAAGTTTAAAACTAAAAATAAATAATTTAGTAGTGCTAATAGAGACAAAATGTAAGAACTGTATATTTACTATTAAAATGTTATACTTTTATGAACGCTTAATAAATAAAAGACGAACTAATTAATGATTTTATTCGAATGAAACCAAGGCATTGCTCTTTACTAAATCAGTGGTTATCTACTGTAAATTAAAGTGCAATATTTTTTGTTAATTAAAATTAAAATTTGTTTAACTATCAAATAGTGCGTGTTCATTTGTTCTCACCTAGACTATATCATATTAACAGCAAGTTCATTTAAATTACTTGTCGTATAAATAGGATAAAAATTTAAAATTGGTCCTATGTGTGGAAACTGGAAATATACTGTAAATATGGTTAAAAAGTTTAATAAGGAAACTAAATCATAATATGAATTCTATTTGTGACATAAAATAATAATAAATACTTAAGAAATGGATGAAAATAATGAACGTTAAAAATATGTTCAGTGCCTGTGATATGAGGATTTAAATATTTTTATGGTCAAGTTTATCCCAGTGTACGACATGTAAAATAGTTCATTTCAGAGGGAATAGAGAGGGAATATGCCACGCGTTATATCCTATACGGTCTTCCTTAAAAATCTCACGGTAAAACTGAAAATACACACTTGGAATGCTTTGTTCGTTTGTGTTTATGTTAACAGAATAATTGTATCCTGAAGTATAGATTGATATATTTTTTTATTGGGTTATTTTACGACGCTGTATCAACATCTAGGTTATTTAGCGTCTGAATGATATGAAGATGATAATGACGGTGAAATGAGTCCGGGGTCCAGCACCGAAAGTTACCCAGCATTTGCTCGTATTGGGTTGAGGGAAAACCCCGGAAAAACCTCAACCAGGTAACTTGCTGACACGCTGACTGTTACTCCACAGGTGTGGACTAGATTGATATTGTTGATGTTAATTACGTACATGTAAAAATTCGAGAAAATTGCACATGAAACATGGTATACTTTATAAAAAGATGCGGATTACTTTTAAAAAAATTAGAACAACATACTGATGTATTGGAAATCGCAACAGAAATTTCATTTCTGGATTTTAATATAAGAATAATTCCAAATAGTGCATTTTAGAGTATATGCCTTCAGAGGCACTTGATTTAAAGAATTTAAAATTATCTACAGAATTACGCATGCAATTGAAAATTGCTTCAGACAAAATTTACGGCCTAAAGAGATCTACATAATTATTTTGACTGTTGTAGGATGGGTAGATAGGAGACAGACAGATAGACGGATCGACGGAAAGACGAACGGACATATGGACAGACAATAAATTAACACATTTAATTCGTAATTAATAAGTTATGAAGAAACAAATTGACGAGAAAATATGTTTATCAAAGACTGGTATCTAAACTCCTCTTCATTTCATCGCCCTGAGCAACCTAAGCAATGGCTTTATTCATAGCACTGAATTCAAAGTTTTTAATCCACTGCTGTGAATTAAAAACTTTTTCCACACATTAGCAACACATTAGCAACCATAAAATCCATACTTTCATTCACTTGTAACTTATTCACAAACAACACATTACAAAGAAAAGGCATACAATTTAAAATGAAATTTAGATACCGGTAATGGATAAAATATTGTATAGCACACAAGAGTAAACAGATTTTATGCGCTCCTGGAAATTATCACTCTCGGGCTCTAAACTATCTACTCGCGCATAACATCTAATTTTACTATCTTATACTATAAATTATTATTAAATATCTTAATAATATTTCGCAACCGTCTCAATATTCGGAACCACTCCACTAGAAGGTAAAGTGAAATTGTGAAATATGAGTAGCATATTGACATTTGTCGACAACGAAAGGTTAAACGTTCCAGGCATTCTAATGGATTAATTGCTTCTTTAAAATATCCGTTATTCTTAAATATAATTGCAACAGTCGTTTATGATGAAAGCGTGTCGAGTTGAAAGGTACAGCTTTACGGCACTGCTCTCAGCTATCAGACACGGAATGCTATTTACAGAATTTGACCTTGAAGAATAGACACAACCAAGATGCAACGACTTAATAGCAGAAGAGATCATGAGTGTTGCGTTTTATATGTGTTGTCACACACATTATGCAGTTAAAATATCTGGCTTTCAAATATGTCTGTCTGCCATATAGAACACCTTGATTCCTGCTGCGTGGATTTATAAGTGATTTGCTTCGAGGCAGTTGATATTGTAAGTCGCGGTCGTCAGCGCAGAGTACCCTGGGGCTAGCGTCTCTTACCCGCGGAAAACACAGTGCACCATGGTGCACTCGTAGCTGCTAGCGGGTATGCTCTCTATCTCTTCCTGCTGCACGACGGAGCATACGGGACGGCACCGCTTACTCTTTGCACATTTCAGCGAGTGCTGACGACCACTGCTGTAAATTATGTTTCATTTAACGACGCTCGCAACTACCGAGATTATATCAGCGTCGCCGATGTGCCGGAATTTTGTCCCGCAGGAGTTCTTTTACATACCAGTAAATCTACTGACATGAGTTCCAGACTGCGATTTCATTTACTCCGAAAGTGCATCCATATTTTGACTGTACATAAATAAAATAACTTGGACAATATTTTGGTCTACTGAATTCGTAAAACAAATAAAAAAATTAGTGACTTAATGAGCTAATGTATATAGTCACGTTTCACAGTGTACAAATGCTTCCTGATTTATGTGGATTAATTGAATTAATGTATTATATGTGAACTGTAATTATTTAATACAAGGTAGCAAGCCAAATTTGGCTTAAAAATTGCCCAGTATAATAAAAAAAATTCCTTCTTCTTGGTACTTCATATTTACGCTAACATTTTACATAAGATTGGTTATATGTTTCGTTACAGTAACAGTACTTAAATATTTTCTGTTTTATTTTGACGTGAATGTGTCCTTGTTCAAAGTAAAATTTATTAGAAAATGTAACATTTTTAGCGTAACACGTGAGCCGTGCCCGACATCGTAGCTGTTCACCTAGTACGTCACTTCGTCCGACAGAGTGCTCTCAGGCGTCATATTATAGATAGCGCTATGAATCCTTTCATTTTCTTATCCAAATTATCCTATGGGCCGGTTGATTACGTCAGACGAGGAGAGAGGGAAAGCGAGTTTACTTGGTTACGTGCAGTCTTATGTTACTTCACTCAGGAGCAGGAGACTGTAGGCATAACATCACTCAGGAGCCGGAGGCCGTAGCGATAACAACACTCAGTAGCCGGAGGCCGTAGGGATAACATCACTCAGGAGTCGGAGCCCGTATCGGCAGTTTCATTTAGGCAATCGACGTGCACTCGGGAAATGGAGCTCGAACTGTATTCTACTTTGGTAACTTAAGTTCATCCTGGTAGATTGTTCGAGAATAGTGTGTCATTATTTCACTTGAGTATTTACGGACTATATGGAACCTTGTTTGATATGAATATATTTTGGGATTTAGCGCGGCATTAGTTGTAAAAGATGTATAATCATTGGAGTAGGCAAATTTGGGTTGTGATATTTTCATTTTTGGTTAGATGTGTTTGAGATATTGTGCGGGATCGTGTATTGGAAATCACTCGCTGATGATACGTCTTGGGTTAAGTAATTGCGATTACGTGAAGTGATGTATTGTGATATTGGAGGTTATATTGTATTAGGGGATTACGTGAGGAAATATAATTTGATATGTGAGGTTTTGATGTTCCAAGACGGTTTGGGTGATAGCGTAGTGATTACGATCTCTTGGGTTACGTCGTGTTTGACGCTGTAATGAACTAGAATAGTATGGGCCTCATTTACCTATTCTAGTATTTCCTACTCCATTTTGGTTATTATTGGTTTCCACGCCGGTATTCAGGAATCGAGTGCATTGTCTAACCGTTGCTATTCATATGATTATTGGTATTTGAAATTATTGTCGGTTACTTATCACATATCGCATCTCTCTCTCTGTCTCTCTCTTGGGCATTGTTTAATTATAAAGTACAGAGATTATTGTTAGTGCTATCTGCACGGTTTATGTGAGACGTATGTGCAATTGGTAATTTATATAGTGATCAGTCATGCGACGGTTCGTACTGGGTAAATTCTTTGTGTTATACTGAGTTTATGTGTACGTTGAGTTTGGTTAATCAGATGTTATGTTATCTATAATTGAATGGGCCATGTGTTATGAGTTAGTGTACTGACTGGGCGTTCATGTTGAGCTTTATATCTAGTTGGATATACATATATCTATGGAGAGAATGTTTCAATGACTAAATGATTAATGGGTCAGTAATTGATTATTGAGAGATGGGCGTATTAGATTCTATTACGACCTATAAATATGTTTGCCCAGTGTAGTCAAACTCTCCACGATTCAGTCATTGCTTTGGTACTTATTCCGATTAATTTGTTATATTCACATTAATTTAATTTCATACTTATATGCTATTTCATTTATCATTAATTTATATTGTTATCCATTATTGTTAATTATATCTGTTATACAAATTCACACTATTTATTTCTAAAAGTCTTCCACTGCGCACATCTAATCCTCCAATGTACCATCCACCTGGCGAATAACACCCACTATAAGTAGTAGAGGAGGAGAGGATGATCGTACACCTCCACCTCCTCACGTGAAGTTCAAGAAGTCTCCCTTGAGACATCAAATCGTACGAGTGCTACCACCTATAGAGTGAATGGTGCATATCCTACTTGGAAGTGAATAATCGATGAGTACTATCTAATAAGCAACTAGCATTATATGCATATAACCGGTTGCTGTAAAGAATGTAATAACGGAAAATCAAATACAATAACAATATTGGAAATTGAGAAACCTTATCTCTAATAATAAAAAAAATTCAAAATGGAAAACAATAAAACAAAGACGTATTCGCGCAATCATCGGGATTTTATGAATTCCCTCACATATTTTATTACTATTGCATTTTCACCGCCTTCTTAACGAAATTTAACCAGGGATATGTAGATCTGCATTGTCCCCTCTTCCCTATCTTCGGTTCCTGCATTATTGTCTACGCTCATTTACGATATTTTCACCGACTGATTCGCAAAGGAAACATTCGTTACCAGTTCAGGCTTCGAGACATCGGACCCAATAGAGCAGTTCAGTAGGAAATCCGCATAACGGCGTACTGAGTATAGTGGTAAAGCGTACAGTGGGTGGGGATACTATAGAATGAATGCCAACAAGTACGCAAAGACGGTTGTGAAATTAAAAAAAACTAGCACACACTCTCCCTCTACCTCCAGAGCCCATTGTTACTAGATGGGGTACATGGCTTAATGCAGCTATTTATTATGCCAAATACTCCCGTACAATCGTGCAAATAATCAACACATTGAGTGACGACTGTTCTGCAATCAGAATAATTGAAGCTCTGGATTTGAAGGTTCTTAATAATAATTAATTTTCAAACAAACCTATTTTCAAACTGTGTTTGAAACTATTGCATGGTTAGAAAAGTCAGAGCAAGAGATGCTGGAAACCCTCAAATTAGTTGAGGAAATGACACAGAGAATTAATGAGACACCAAGTACACCGGTTACTGAACGTGTAAAACAGAAGTGGAAATCAATTTTATGTAAAAATAACGGATATGGAACATTGTGTAACATAAACAGCAAATTAGTGGACATAGAGTCACTCGAGAATAAAGAACTGTCTCTTAGAGACTGCAATGATGTTAGATTTTTTCGTTTTGCTCCTATCACGTCATGCGACGTAGAGCGCAGCTTTTTACAGTAGAAACTTTGTTTAGCAGATAACCGAAAAAGATTTACGTTTGAGACACTGAGAATGTATCTTGTAGTACATTGCAATTCGGTACTGTAACTGCACTTCCTAAAGACGACCAATAGGATAAATGAAGAAATTAAAATTGCTACATGTTTATTTCCACAAATTAAACACAAATGCTTATAAAAGACAGGAGAATAAATGCTTTTTACATTCTTTTGACATTGTCATTGTGTAACGTATTCTATTTACTTTCAGAATGTACATAATTATGTGTCTGTTTCCCCATACTACCGTACTCTACTCTAAATAGCAACGTTGTTACCTCAACACATCTCTACCTTTCGCTACCTGCAGCGAGTCAACAGCCTATAGTACATGCATAGTAAACTTATTGTATCGGGTCCCAAGTCTCGAAGCCTAGTTACCACTATTCCATATCGGACCTGCATCTTTCCAGTCGCGAAGTTGATTGAATTGACTTGGATTTCTTTGTTTTGCTAGCACTAAGTAGAAGAATCTCGCAATTCAAGGCCGGAAATCGCCTCTAGTGTCGGGAATAAATTCTAATGTTCTCTTAAGTTAAGAACAGCAGACAGAGTTATCCTGTTCGCGCAAGATATTCTTACGCAGTTCAGAATTTCCGGTATTAAAGTCGAGGGAAATTGCACTGTGTTCTGTAATCGCAGAAATTGCACTTAATTTTACGTAAACTCGCCCCTATTTCCTCTGTATCACTTTTAAAATTAGCAAGGGAAGGAGTTTCCTTTCACAATCGTTGGGAAATGATTCTCATTCCTCCATAAAATATTCCAGGAGTTAAATGTTGCTTCAGTGATGGATGATGGATTTAAAAAGTAATTTACTTAGAGAGTTCTGCCTTCGATTCTGTAAGCAACTACTTACGTCATCATCTGCTCCCTTTCTACTTCTTTTAAATCTCCTCCTCCCTCACTTCTTCATTACCATTATCTTCAGGGATTAGAGTTCGGAAACAAACTTTTCTTGTAATCTAATATTGATCTTACCTATGTATTTCTATGTCATTTGCTTATGTATGTAGCTAGGTGCCTTTCCGCAATCCGCAATGTGTCTTTTCTTCATTCTTTCTACATAACCAAATCAACATAGGTGACACAATTTGTTTCTTACACTTTCATTTCTTCTTTTATCCTAACTTCATATTGTGCGGTTTCCCTTCCCTACGTAGGGTTAGAAACTAAGGGCCATATTCATAGACATTCTTAGCGCGGGCTTCCGGTGGATGATCAGCGAACTAACGTTTTTCGTATTCATAAACCAGTGTTAGCGATAAGATATGATATGAATCCTGTATAAGTAATAACTCGATAGCCGGGGCTAGTTCAGCACACCCGTAGCGCGACTAACGAAATGTCTATGCATAGCACGCTAAGCTCACTACATCTCGCCAAAATGTAAAAAAAATTGTACAACATTGTAAAAATTGTAGAAAATTACTAAATTGTAAAACTATAAAAATTAGTAAAAATTGTAATTGTAATATTGTAAAATGTTGACATGTTCAACATCTTAAAGGTTCATTGCTCATGTAAGATCTATGGAATAAAATAAATGAATGAATGAATGAATGAATGAATGAATGAATGAATGAATGAATGAATGAATGAATGAATGAATGAATGAATAAGGCTTTAGAGACTTTAACTATGCTTTCAGGTAGATACTTTGAGAAACGACAGCGACTCCAAATTACAGTATTATGTTCTTTTTCTGAGAGTAATTATTTTGATTTGTACACGCGATTGTTGATTGGTATGGTTGATTGATTGCTAACAGTGTCAGTTATGCTCCATTAATATATTTCTGACTCTACTAACTTAAAAGGACGAATAATTTTGTTTCTGAGTTGGCGGCACCTGTAGAGCGAATTTTTTCTCTCGTTGTAATAAGTAGATATAGTTTACAGCGTTATTCAGAAGAAATAGTAAATACTTTATGGGGTGATATTATGGACTATTCTGAATAAGAAAATTCATTCAAATATGTGCCCAATTTCCAATGGATGTGGAGATACAGCTGTTTGAATGTTAATCATAACAAAACTTAAAAATAATATGAAGGAACGACAAATTACTACGTATTATTGTCCACGTCGTTCTTCCGAGATCGTTTGAGGACAGCAGTGTTCATAATGTGTAGAGAAACATTTGTAGTTCCCTTGGCTACAAGGATGGGCATGTTCTTCCACCATGACGGAGCCCCTCTACATTTTAGACATCAGGTGAACATTTCAGATGTCAGATGATGCATCACTTAAGTCTCACTTTCCTCGAACGATAGATCGGCCACGGTGGGTCACCAGGATTGGTCATCAAGATCCCCAGACGTTACTGTGGATTTTTGCCTCTAGTAGCAGTAGCAGTAGCAGCAGCAACAGCAGCAGCAGTAGTGGTAGTATACTCTATTTTTTCATGGAATGCAGTTTCATAAAAAGGACTTTGCCGACAGACCTTCTACTGCCCCCTGCTAATTGCTTGTCATAAATAAATGTCTTTCTTACTGTGACGGAAATCTTGTCTTCTCCTGTCTGTAACCAATCACAACCCTTGTTCAGAAGAATTGACAGGCTCCCGTCAAATCCACGTGGAGGCAGGTTGCTGCATCTTTTCCGAATTCCAAGAATCCCGTCAGTCTCATTTCGAGGGTCACCAGGATTATGGCAACTGTGCAATGTTGGGACGAGGGAACAGGATGGAATTGTCAGAGATGTTTGTATAGGAAGTCATAAATCTGTAAGTGGGTGTTTAAAGGCGCCACCGAACTGCACTCTTTGAAATAAAATAGAGTGTAGTAGTAGTAGTAGTAGTAGTAGTAGTATTAGTAGTAGTAGTATTAGTAGTAGTAGTATTAGTAGTAGTAGTAATAGTAGTAGTAGTGGTAGTGGTAGTAGTAGTTTGCCTGGCAGAGTTAAGGCCATAAGGCCTTCTCTTCCGCTCAATCTGTCAGTATGGTGGGTGAAAGGCGAAGCGTACAAAAGAAAAGTGAAGAAAAACTTACAAACACAAGAGACGAAGTGACTGACGAAGTGGTCGCTCGCATTACGAATAATGCTGCCGTCATAAAAGAACAACTCGACATTAGAAGAGCAACATTTATACTGTTGTCAACAAAGCGGAAAAGTGCGCTAACTTTGAAATGTATTGACACCATGTAAATAAGTAATAAATGTAGGTAATCATTAAGTAATTTGTCTTTCCTTCTTGCCACTTGTAATGCTTGTAATGCGTAACATTCAAATAACTGAAAATTGGACATATGTTCATATGAACTTTGTACTGAGAATAGTTCATACAACCGCCATCTAAAATATTTACTATTTCTGCTGAATCACGCTATATATGTTGCTCAAAAGAGATGACTAGACAGCGGAAAAAAAGTCATTAGGATGTGAGGATAACTACAACGCGACTATACTGTTTTCGCTGTAAGAAAAATCCTAATGTAAACACAAGCACGTGGCTGTCATATCCTTGATTGGCTTACAGTCGAAACACTCACACGACGCAGGAAAATATAGTCCGTATTTGGAAACTATCATCTGGTATTATTTGAAAATAAAAAATTGAATTCTAGTTGTTAAATACAATGAAACATATAACTTCACTCATATGTAAAACGACAAGTAAAAGAAAAGCTACTTTTATATTTTGTTATGTACTATGAACGCGGATGAATACCAACAGTAATACCGAGGTAGTCTGTTTTTCTAACAAGCTGGCGTCACTTGAGCTCGTAGTTGTTCCCGTAAGCACGTGGTACTGAAGTATGGCTTCTGCATCCTCGGTGTGTGAGGTTATTAAACATAAGAGTGGAAACCCTCTCAAAAGCGGAGAAAAACAAATAGTCTTAAATGTATATAATAAGTTAAATGAGTTTCAATCAAAGTAATTATAAAGTAAATGTTTCCTAAGCAAATGAATGCATAGTAGTGAGGTTAGGCCTACTTGACGAGTAACGGGAAATGTTTAACATGAAACAGAATGTACAACAGTAGGCGGGAACATGTATTGAGATTCTATGGCGTCAAACAGTGGCCAATGAAGCCTCACTTCAGTCACGTGCTATTGTTTATATTATGATTTTTCTTACAGCGAAAAGATTATAGTTTGTCTCGTCAAATGGTTGTTGTTTACGTTAGCATAGTAGATAGTAGGCATACTAGAGGCGCGTGCAGGTAAGAACTGTTTTCGAATCGATGATTCAGAAGGTGCCTGATATTTTGTGTACTTTTGTGTAAACCCTCTAAAGTGAGGATTGTCCAATGTTTTGAATGGAATATTGCAACTTATCATCATTCGACACAAATCCTGGCAAAAGTCATATCTCATATTTGAGGCGGAATTTGAACTTGAATCCTTATTTTCTTCTAATATAGAGCAACATTTTTCATGTATTTCTGTGTATTACAATGATATTCTATCGATTGTTTTGTTATCGTTTTTAATGCACACATACATAACCGATACTTAATTGTTTCACCAGTATCACTACTAAAAATGTGGACACTATATTCTTGTATTAAAGAATGCACCCTATGTTTTTTAACATCTATCTTCGGCATTATGATCACTTCACTGAACACAAATGAATAATATGTTTACGTATCTCAATGTTCTCTGTTCACGTACGGTCGAGGACTGACTGAGAACGCAGAGTGGCAGTTGTTTTCGGTGTTTGCGTGGTGCTCTCTGCGAACGGTACCGTGTTGTAACTACCTACTTGGGAAGCGTGGACACCTCATGTCATAGTCTGTCTATGCGTACAGTACTTTTAAACTGTAAACATGACTTTTATTTGACTTTTTTCCGCTGTCTAGAGATGACTAATAATCAAAGACCGGAATATTTGAAGTTAAGTGAGTACGGAGTTTGTGCAATGGGTCAAATAACTTGACTAAGAATATTGGCACGTGATGCTGTACATGAAAACAGATTACTCCCGCATCAAGGACAACAAACACAAGAATGATTTCAAGAGCAGACTGTGTTGTGTATTACATAAGAATAAAATCGGAAAATGTATTATTTGTCTTTATTGTGTTAAGTGTTATATTATACGTTTTCCGAAGTGATATAGTGTTAAAAGCTGTGTAATCAAGATATATATATATATATATATATATATATATATATATATATATATGTAGAATAAACATAGCCTTTAATGTAAAACTTTAACTTAAAATGTTACTGTATCAATATGTTTAAGCGTATATTACAATAAATAATCTTTGATTTAAAATTTTAATTTAAAATATTACTGTTTCATAGGTACTACTCTTAATCCAATTTTAAGCCCATATTACGTCAATCTTTGTTATAAAATTGTGACTTAAAATGTTTCTGTTTCATAGGCATTACTCTTAATGTAATATTTAAGCCTACACGAACTTTCGTTATAAAGAACTATTACTTCATGTTTAAGTTACTTAACTGAGATATAATTAAATCATACGATTCTCTTCTTTTCAGTCATAATATGCGTACATAAATAGATGATCTCAAATCAGTAGCTCCATCACATACAAAAAGACCTGTCTAATTTTTATTACAACAATCTGTGCTGTAAAATTTAACTGAAAGCGTTACTGTATCAGAGACACTACTCTTAACATGTTTAAGCCTATATTACATTAATCTCTTATGTAAAATTTTAACTTAAAATGATACTGTTTCAAATGTACTGCTCTTAATGCAATGTTTAAGCCCATATTACGATAATCTTTGTTGTAAAATCTGAACTTAAAACGCCGATACAACTACAACACAGGTACTGCCCTCAATGAAGTGTTTAAGCCTATGTTACAATAATCTTTTAACTTAAAATACCGATACTACAATAACATAAGTACTTCCCTTGTTTTCAAATGTACTTTCCAACAAAACTATCCTCAACTTTGTTGAAAGGAATGTTGGCATACACTATTGTTTCATACAGATCTGTGCTAAATTCGTCCGCTGGCACTGAATTATTAATTGGAAGTAAATAGACTCACTTCTTTGTATCAATTTTAAATGATCTATACGTTTTTTTTTCAATTACAGTCCTACTGTGAATACCATCTTTTAGAACAGATATGTCAGTCTTACACAAATTACACACAATTATGTCGCCATTTACAGAGACATACTGTCTTCCGAATTCTTATAACCACTTCTGTACTTTCGTACACTTGTTTTAGGAACCTTTATTTCAACCAGCAGTACATAACTTCATAAACATTGATAAATTGAAGTACGTATACTGTACTTGTTTAGGAGTAAGGAACCTGTCTTAGAGTGACCCTGCAGTGTGCGTTATTTGTGTTTATACTGAAGAAGTGCTATAATGCATATCCCGTGCACACTTATACTCATTCCACTATTGTGGGACTAAAAAAACGGTCTTTACTAATAATTTGGCGGGTTGGCTGCCAAGTGGTGTAAGTCACAAAAATTGAAAAATGGACTAACACCACTTATAGTTACTAGACATCCAGTTCTTTGTATCCTACAAGTAGTGTGCGTCAAGTTCAATAGTTCGCTCACAAATAGCGCAGAAAGTTATTACACTGAACGAAACTGCTGAGCGCCTTGGCAGTCAAGTGGTGTTACGTTCAGGTGCTTCTGCCAGTGTTATCAGCACACAGATTCTGTACTGTC
This sequence comes from Periplaneta americana, assembly GCF_040183065.1. Taxonomy (NCBI): domain Eukaryota; kingdom Metazoa; phylum Arthropoda; class Insecta; order Blattodea; family Blattidae; genus Periplaneta; species Periplaneta americana. The sequence goes on along the minus strand of NC_091118.1, from coordinate 93,067,220 downwards.
GCCGCCTGTGAACATTGTTTACTCTGTTGTGCTCCAAACATTCTTATTATTAGGTAAGTGTTGTTCAAGAATAAAATAACGTAGCTTGTGTGTAACCATTCCTATTAAGTGCAAGTTGTAGTCTGTATGTGAAGAGCTTGACTTGAGAAAAGGTCGTGGCAGTACTGGGCTCCCGTCAATGTGCCTGACTCAGCATCAACTTCAAACGGCTTACCCTGATGGAAGATTCGTCACAGAAGCAAAGAAAAAAGATATAGGGGACCTATTGCAATTTATACCCTTATCACTATTCTTTTTTTTCTTGGCTTAAATTCTAATCCTTGAACTGTTTCCAATGACGATGAATAAGTTGATGAAATCATATCAGATGACATCATATGAATTTCCATTTTGTTTTTTCAATGTTCATTTTTGTTTGTATTTCTTAACAATAAACAACAGTTCTGTTTTGAGTAGGGTTTCAACTTTTATTCAATCTCATTTTCTTTTCCAGTTTATTTTTGTTTCAATTAGGGGAACTCAATTTTTTCCAAGATCATGACTTTGAAAAGTTCACTTTTGAGGTAGTTAAAACAGTTGTAAGCTAGATTTTATAACTTCTAATTTGAAAGTGTGTATGTTTCACTTATTGCCAAGCCATTATTTACTCAAGACATATACAATTCTGAATTTACAGTGAATTGCAAACTTTAAATTTGCTCTCCTGAAAACATAGAAGTTTGGACGTACACCACTTAGCAGCCAACCCGCCCAATTATAAGAGTGACAAGTAACTTAGCGAATATAGGCCGTGTTAGCTATTGAGAATGCAAAGATTCTAGTGCGCAGATTTAACATTGCAAGAACAACTCGGTCGTGAGTTCGAATCCTGATTTTGCATAAATAGGCCTATTTGTATGTTGTAAATGTAAAATCTTAAGACCCGGCATAATAAGTTACCATTCACGTCACAGAAACCCCACAACGGGGTAATAGTGTAGATATTTTCTTTTGCAGAAGAAGTCTGTGAGGATAATGACTAATTCCAATCCCATGGAACATTGTAGACCTTTGTTTATAAATGAACGATTAATGACTGTCACATGTTTATACATTTTGACTTTGTTATTTTACATCTATTATAATAAACAAATTTATTCTGTTAGAGGAGATGTGCACAGCTATGACATTAGACCAGTTCATTCATTTATTTTATTCCATAGATCTTACATAAGCAATGAAGTTTTAAGATATGGAACAAGTCAAAATTTTACAATATTACAATTACAATTTTTACAAATTTTTATAGTTTTACAATTTAGTAATTTTCCACAATTTTTATAATTTTGTGCAATTTTTTACAATATTTTGGCGAGATGTAGTGAGATGAGGTGAGGTCCGAGGATTTGCCAAAATATTACCCGGCATTTGCCTTTTGGTTGGGGAAAACCTCGGAAAAACCCAACCAGGTAATCAAATCAAAGAGGGGTAATCAAATGAAAGGGGTTGATGCCAAGGACTCGCCATAGACTCGCCACAGTGTTCCGCAATATTTTCATACTCACGGCACACCCTAGATGGGCCTGGCCTCAACACGGCACACCAAAATATTAATCCCCTCAGAAACATATGTGACTCTCTTAATATAATTACGTAATGCAATTAAATTTATTATTATTGTTATTATTATTATTATTATTATTATTATTATTATTATTGTTGTTGTTGTTGTTATTGTTGTCGTCGTTGTTGTAAACAAAAATCGACTCTTGAATTTATTAAGAATTTATTAACTTTAATTCACTATAGAAAATATGTATTTTATTACTAATATTAAAGTAAATAACTTCAATAGGCCTGCTTAGCTGCACACAAGTGGCTGATCTGTGGCGGAATCGTTAACAGTACAAGCCTCATTTCTTCATCGTTGGATTTGACTCTCTCCCTCTTTTTGAGGTTTTAATTTTAGTTAGCGTCGAGAAGCCCAGTTCACTCACACATATAATTGAAAATGGCAATAACATATTAACTGCCATCTCGGAGATAGCTGGGTATTCCTGGGTATTCACTCCTTATTGACAATCAAAATGTTTCCAATGTCACTTCGAGAAATTTTAATTTCAATATTCTGTCTGCTTTAAGTCTGCTAGTTCCTCTTGTACGAGTATATTATCCGGAAGATGTTTTGACTTCACAATGAATGAATCGCGTACCCAGTAAAAATCTTGAACACTCTCTCCTAAATAATTCTTGAACTTCTGCTGCAAGATACTAAATGTTCTTTAATTGAGTCCATCAACACTTTATTATCGTCAGCAAGGGGCCATACAGTTGGGAACATCTCAAACAACCGATTTTTAGGCATTAACAACGTTTCAGTTATTATGTGTGTGTGTGTTTTTTTTTTACGATAAGTTCGGCTACCTTATAGCTAGCTTCCTGTACTTTTTGTGAAACTGTACCGTCATCGTCATGAGCGTCACTTGTTTTTTTATTTTGTTTCAATGACCGACGATAATAATATAGGCTACATCTTTGTTTGACAGAAAATAATGTTTTGTTACCAAATGTCGTTTCAATTTACTTGGAACCATAGCTTTACTGAGATTTTCACCACAAACAACACACTTGGGGATTGGGCATGTTTTGTCAACACACCAATTTAATTTCAATTAATTTTCGCGTCACACCTTTCATCTTGTGAAGGCACACCGGCTGCGAAACACTTCATTAGACAACTCAATTGCTTTAATAAAGAATTTGTTCGACTGTCTAAATCTATGGATAATTATGATCTTATGGCCTTTAAAGGTGGCAAATAAATTTCCATTCAAATTGTTTTATTAATGTAAGCCGCTTTTTACACGTCGAGTATCAGATTGGCTTCTAACTAAGGGCATTTTATGATTTCAGTGAGTTTCTCAATGTTGAAAATCGTATGCTATACTTATAAAATTGTTTGTGTTACTGATTTTTATAATTACAACAGGCATCCGTTTTCTAATACTTACCATTGACTGTATCTATAAATATTCTGCAATGTTCGAACATGAGAGAGGCAACCAAGACATCACAAACTTCGTCTTATTTCACATGAAAAGCTAATCGCAAGATCTCTACTAAAATCCTTCAGCTATTAAAACATGAAGGAATGGGAGTGGAGGACAGCGAATATTTTTATAACAAACATGTCAGGTCTCCTCCTTCAGAGCGAACATCGGCGAATATCGAACTGCGCCATACTCGACAAACTTGAACCGAACATAGCGTCTGTAATGCACAACGCTAATATCTATAACACTGTGTTGACGGATTGTAATGAAATAAGAAATAAAAATCAAAGGCTTAATTGGACGGAGTTACGCAATAATAGACCAACCGGCAATTTGAAAAAAAAAAAATGAGATATTTACACAGATATGTTGGTGGCAGGCTAATTTACAGCTCGGAAAAAATCAAGAATGCCATGTCTGGACTTTGCTGTTATTTATAAGAAAAATTCGTTTATTGCATAAAATTCATGTATTTATTTATTTTGCTTTGAAATATTAATTGAACTCCTGGTCACTTATTAAAAATCGGTTAGCCTTTTTTGGCATTATTTGTGCTATTTTTTTTATAGTATGAATGTTATAATACTTACTTACAAATAGCTTTTAAGGAACCCGGAGGTTCATTGCCGCCCTCACATAAGCCCTCCATCGGTCTCATCCTGTGCAATATTAATCCAGTCTCTATGATCATATCCCACCTCTTTCAAATTCATTTTAATATTATCCTCCCATCTACGTCTCGGCCTCCCCAAAGGTCTTTTTCCCTCCGGTCTCCCAACTGACACCCTATAGGCATTTCTGGATTGGCCCATATGTGCTACATGCTCTGCCCATCTCAAACGTCTGGACTTAATGTTCCTAATTATGTCAGGTGAAGAATACAATGCGTGCAGTTCTGCGTTGTGTAACTTTCTCCATTCTCCTGTAACTTCATCCCTCTTTAGCCCCAAATATTTTCTTAAGAATCTTATTCTCAAATACCATTGAATATTATAATACTTCTTGCATAAAATGTTTTATAAAAAAAAAACAGATTTATTTCAACGATCAATATCTCGAAACAGATTTTTGGCACTTGGTCTTTTATTGCGTAACTCCGACCAATTCACATGTAAATGCGGAAACCTGTATTATATCTTAATTATGAGAGAACCGTTTTGTCATAACTATTTTTAATTTATTGTTTAACGACATTGTGTGAACTGCATTGTTATCTATCATCAGTGAAAACGGTGAAAGTGAGGTGGTATTTTGGCATTATGAGTCCAATATCCGCTATGGATCACCTGACAATTGCTCCACAGTTGGGATATCCCAATCAGATAATCATTCAAGACAGAATTTTAACCCGCCTCACAACACGAGTCACGTTCATTAACCCTCAAATCACACTTGTTGCCTGTCATCCTTATTATAGGTAATGAGGAATAAGAGACGAAACTAGTGACGTGGTCTACTGCACATCCAGTCTATGGTCAACAACTTTACCTTTTCAGTCCATAAAATCAACCCGCGATTAGGGCAGACAACAAATAAGCAATGCCGTTAATAGAAGCGCCATGACTTAAAATTGGCGTAACGGCTATAGTCGGAATATCTGTAATTTTTAAAGTAAAATAATAATCATGACCGTATGAATTAATAAGAGGGTCTGGATGATGAAACGGCAATGCAGAATTACCGCTCAATTTGAATTGGTGGAGTTGTAAGTTTCTTAATTTAGCCTACATGGTAATTATTATCCGTTTGGAAGAGTTCATGGCTGTGGATACACGCACTTTGCAAACAAGAATGTCAATGAAACAGTTACACGAAACAGTTACGTCTGTTACAGTGGGAATCGCCGAATGTGCGAGGCAAATGCCAAAACGTGGGGCTTCAGCGGCAAGGCCAGAGACCGGAGACCAGTGCGACCGAGTTCCGTATCATGGAGCAATCGTGAAATTCATAAGGAGTGCAGGGGAAAATCATGTGGATAATAATCAGTGAGAATTCATCCCAAATATAAACAATATTTCCAAATTCAGGAGCGTGTAATTGGCTCTTTGTTTAGTGTATGCTTTAATCTGAAACGAATTGCACAGAGAATGATGGGCGGTAGTGCAACTCCAATATATCAAATCGACTTCTCGTATTAATGAATTAGTTCATCCATCCATCCATCCATCCATCCATCCATCCATTATTTACTTAGATCTATTCATTAATTTACTTAGTTACCTATTTATTTATTTAATGATGTATTTGTTTTATAGAATATTTAACGACGCTGTATGAACTGTGTGGCTATTTAGAGCCAATAGAATTAGTGTTAGCGAAGTGTTAACCCTTAAATTATGCTATCATTTTAATAAAATTACAGAAAATAAATTGGTGGAAAACATAAATTGAAGCAATTATAAAATAATATACAACAGCTATAGTATGGACATTGCATTAGTTGTTTTCTTTACAGTCCGACGCGGTTTAAGAAAAAGAGCGTGGGAGACAGACTTCTTCCAGTTTAAGGTTTAAAAGTATTAATAAGACACCTAACTTTCGAGTTATATAACATTTCCAGGGTCATATGTCAAAAGATCCAATATTACATTTTTTAAACTTTAAAGGAGATGATAAAGCTGTTACCAAAATAGATACTAATTAAATATACATGTATCATAATTGATTTAAAATAAATTGAGTGAAAAATATTTATTGCTATGTAATTTTCATTTTCTATTTCAAATTAATTTTAAATGTAAGACGTTGGCGTTGCGAGTATAAAAAACTGCTATCTCGGTTTTAACATTCCATACTAAATGCACTTTTAGGTATATTTCATAATCTGAGAAAAGTTCATCTTTACCCTATATCGGCTTGAGAAGTTAATTGCATAAAAGGATGTTTTTTTTTCTTTACCTCCAACAATAGAAAACTTCACATTTATTTTACAAACTGTCAAGTTTAACTTACCCTTTGCTAATAATGGTTAGCCAAATGGCTGCTAAATTTTCATTTCATATTTTAACTGAAAATGTATATAGAGTGTTAGTTGGGAGGCGGGAGGAAAAAATACCTTTGGGGAGGCCGAGAGGATAATATTAATATGGATTTAAGGGAGGTGTGATATGGTTGTAGAGAGTGGATTAATCTTAGACAGGATAGGGACGGATGGCGGGCTTATGTGAGGGAGACAATGAACCTCCGGGTTCCTTAAAAGCAGTAAGTAAGTAAGTAACTAAGTAAGTAAGTAAGTAAGTAAGTAATTTCAACTTAAAAAGTGACAACATTATAATACATAATATAATAAAGTTATACTGTTAAAATCATACGATGAATGTAAACAGAAAATATTCTATTATAACAATCCCAAACAACTGATGTACAGCAGTTTAGGTAGCGGAAAAAAGACAAAATTCCGAACTTTCAGCTTAATACAATAGTTTTTGCCATAGTAAAGATAGGACTTAGTTACTTTGGTTGAAATTCCTTAAAACATTGCCCTAAAAGTGCGAAGTTATTTTACAATTTTCGACTTAATTTCTTACAGCAGACGTTTTCTCTCTAGAAAATGTATCACAAACTAGAGAATTATCCGGTTATCGTAACTTGATTTTGTAAAGAAATGTGATATTGGATATTTTGGCATAATATGACTATCGATATTATAACGAAATTCGTACAATGAGGAAATAAGATGAAAAATGATTGGTTGCAAAGGAAATTAAATTTTTAAGGAAAAATGTGGGATACATTTTATGGTTCACAAGCGAAATGAAGATCATTTTAAACGAACCCAAAAAATATCAATATTAAGAAAGGTTGAAAATTACAGAAAGAATTGGAAACAGCAAGTTCAACTTATGCAGGAATACACATACCCGAAAATATTTTTTCGGTACCATACTAAATGAAAAAGAAGATTATGTAGATCACTGAAGAGATTAGTAAACGACTTTTCATTGAACAGCAAAACAAACCACTAAAGGCATAATTCGTGAAGGACGATGATGATGATGCTGATTAAATACTGTTTTGACGAAATGAGTCTAAGGATGGGATTAGCTGAATTTGTCCCAGGAATTAGGGGAAAAGCCAGGGAAAAATTCAAGCGGATTCGAAGCCACAATCGAAAGTAGTCTCGAAGAAAGAGTTTCGCTGACATTTTCCGGATCATACCTATATGCTGCAAGCTTTAGGTTATGTCTGGATCTGCATAGTAAATGAAAATCATGAGCAATTTGGATAATATACAATTATTTTCTTTCGTTATTTTTATATATAGCTTATACAGGTACAGATGGAATGAATTCTTGAACAGCGAGTAATGGGGCGATGATAAGAGGAGTATGAGATGTGGCAAGTGCACCTAAGGCCTTCCAATATCTATTCCCCTACACCCTAAAGCGAATTTTCACTATCTCTCACGGCCTTCAACCGAGCTCTGTACTCTCATTTTCGTTCGACTTCCGACTTATGTGATCTTTTATAAATCCTTGTACCCTCGGTCATTCTTCTTAGTCCATTTAGCCGGCCGCTATGGTATTTTTCTCTGAATTTATTGGGCAAGTTTGAAATTTTCAGTACTACTCTCAAAAACTGGGTCCCGTAACTTTCGTAATTTAACTCGCAGATAAATTATATTTTTATCCACTGATAGCGCTGTCTTTAGGCTACAGAACGAGGTATTATTCTCTTCCGTACCTTCGACACATTGAAGTAAGGAGACCTGACTCATACCAAGGCGCAGGCGCCGCTTCGAGGTTACTAAATACGGCCAATTTCGCTGTGTCCCCCGCCCCTCACTCGTCTGGTCCAACCAGTTCACACATTGTTAAGAAGCGGCATCTATCCTCTATCTAACTGTAAATAAATCAATAACGTTCTTTGCCTTCAACCGTTGCGATCCGAGTTCGATCCCCATCTGAGTCACGAAGGAATTTTCTGTGGACAAAGCGAGCGTGAGTGGTTTTTCTCGGAGTTCTCCCGTTCCCTCTTATGATAATAATCATTCCACCATAATCACAATCACCCTCACCCTCACACCTCCAGAACAAATAAAAAATATAGAAAAAGTTTTAGACTTATGTTTAATAAATAGGCCTACTTTTAAATAAATCATCAACATAGCTCTTATAAATTCAGTGCAGTAAGCATTTAAAATTTTTTACTTTTTGGGACATTCGAAACTTCGTACGTTCCCCCCTCAACCTCACTTGTGGAAGGACGTAGTTGTACATCAAAATGTTAAGTTCTTCTGTTACCAGTTAACCAATTACTCAGTGCTAGGCACTTATGCATCTTCATCAATCAGCTGCTGCCTTTTCGTGGTTGTTTTAAACTTTGTACCTCTATATATAACATAAGCACATGTGAAAACCTGAGGATGGGGTAATCTTTACGATATCGTTCACGTACGACAATGCAGTCATTGCAAGAAGGAAATGTAACAAGACGCACATAGTATTGAAATCGTGGTTTTGATATATGTTTTATTTCCCTTTAAACAGAACAAACTGGATATAATTTTTTTACGTAGTGTCTGATTTTTTCACATTTAAAGCAGGTAAATGATGGGATGCCTGTGATACGAAGCCGACACGAAATCAGGCTTCCATCTGAGACAACACAGCATATGAAACTCAATACATCACAATGTTTTAGGTTGGATTAGAGTGCACCACAGTAATTTCAATGTAATGTCAAAATAGTGATTTCGTGGAGAAATTAAAAGATAAGCCACTATGTTTTTCAATAGGTTTTTGAGTTACACAAAGTTAACATATATGTTAACGTATACGTCCACTATATTTTAATCTTAATTTACACACGGAAGCATTAGACTCGCGTGTTTATTCTCACTGGGCCTTGGATACAAGGAAATGACATTTGTGACAAGAACTGTCCAAATGTTTTTCTGTATTTCAAAAGAGTCGTCGAACTTTTCTGTACGACACGATTTATACATTCAAGCTTCTGGCCACTTCGTCCTACGCCCTCTGAACTTCATTCCACAGTGATGTCGCTTGTAAACTGCTTACATTAGAATGTCGGATGAGAAATGAAAGACATACAATGAACTGTAAGCTTGAGACAGAGTCAGAGAAGGTTGCGACATTCAGTAAAACATTCTGATGCCTCGAGCCGCTCGAGAAATGCATCAGATTGCCTTTCTGTGGGGTTACGGTCCACCCGACAGTATCAACTACAATTTAAGTGCCACGCTTAATTTCATGTTAATGAAATATAATGAACTGTTTTAAATCAGCGTTGCTTCACTTGCCAGCAATTAAATGAAGCAACTGAAGCTATGCAATACGTCACTCTCCGCTGTGGCTCAAGAGAACCACGCTTGTGGCTCTAGTCTTACGATACAACTAATTGTGCGAGGTGGTCATGCGTTTCGCATGGGACTTGCATTCGGGAGGTGCGTGGTTCGATTCCCGGACCGACCAACCTAACTGTAGTCTTTCCGTGGTTTTCCACAATTACTCAGGCAAATTCCGGGTTGGAATTTTCATTGACACGGTTCATTTCCCTTCCCCTCCCGTGTAGAAAAAGAATTTAGATTTCATATCATTCATCTTCTTCATCTCATTCAATAGACATATTCAGAGAAAATTTTCGTTTCTCGAGCTAAAAACTCGGTTTGTATAAACGTTAATAAAATCTATAAATTCCAACCGACTGTGCTAATTCTTTCAGAAAGTGTTTAATACGCGTCTTTACACCGTTATCTATCATTATATTCGATTTTCGACCCAAAGAAAAAGTTTGTAAAATTTTAGTTTTTGCGGGATTTTAAGGCATGTAAACATGAATAAAAATTATAAATACCAACGGATTCTTCTAATTAAAAAAAAAAAAGTTAAATTCGTGTTTCTCCACATATATCTGTCAAAAGTTACATGGTCGCGTGCAGAAAAACATCTGCACGTCTTCGTCCGCTTACGGGACGCGGCGTCCTTTCCGCAACCGGCCCTGGGTTCCCAGTCTTCCGCAATATCTCTTCGAAGCTGGGTACCTGGTTCTAATGAAGTGCATAGGTAGCAATATAAACATGGGGGCATGAGATAGTTACTCTGCCTGACATAATAAATACATTTAAATTAAATTCCCCAATGTAAAAAAAAAAAAAACAGGATTCATTTCTTAAGAGCACTTCTAAGGGCGGTTCGACACCTTGGAAAGGCATTGGAATGGATCCTGTGCTGCTTGGGCACCTTGGCGGTATGAACTTAGGGTGGGGAGGGTAGGGAGCCCTCATTGGGTTAGCGTCACATGCGGCCGGTGGGCTGGTACACCTCATCCTCATTCATCTCATAAATTCGGGGTGCACAATAGGCCTCAGTGTGGCCGACGTGCAAAGGGTCGTTCCTAACCCGCCTCTAGCCATCGTTACCTAATCTAACATACAGTACAGCTATGAGGCGCGGGGTCGATCGTCGGAATGGTCGTGATAGAATTTGTGGTGGACAAAGCAGAAGTTTCATAGTGTTTTCTCGGGATATTACTATGTCTCTGATTCCATAACCCCCACCATAACCGCCTCGTTTTATCTGTAGTAGGCCTAATAGTTATAAAAGGGCATGGTTGAAGTATGACAGCAGTAGGAGTTTCCGATGCTGATAAAAGGAGGGTTTCGACAGGTACACATCTGGGAATGGGACCTGTCAGGACTAAGGCAGAATAGCCCATCTGTGAGCATGACTCACGAATACAAACCAGACCTGTCAGACAGGAACTATCATTGTATATAGGCCTATAAGGAGTACAAGGACAATATCGGTCTAAATATATAGATTCATCCAATACACTACTGTGGAGTAACAGTTAGCATGTCTGACCGTGAAACGAATGGGATCAGGTTCAAATCCCGGTCGAGACAAGTTATGCGGTTCAGGTTTTTTCTGAGGTTTTCCCTCAATCAAGTGACGCAGAATTACTAGGTAATTTTGGGCGTTACACCTCGAACTCATTTCGTCATTATAATTATACTTTCCCTCTTTCATCGTCATCTACTTTGTTTCCCATATATGTGGCTGTCGGTAATGCTTAAGTACCATGGCTCTCTCCTGAGACTCTGTTGAGACCGGGGTTGAGGGACCTCGGTGATGCCTATGTGGAAAGATAAAAAGGATTCTACAGGCTGTAGAGGAGTTTGGGGACGGCCCGCAGGAAAATATGTAGCGCGGGGGCCTTACAGCATGCACGTCATTCCTTTTCGGGTAGTGTAATAATAATAATAATAATAATAATAATAATAATAATAATAATAATAATAATAATAATAATAATATATTTGGTATCGATTCACTTTATAATACTTAAAATACAGTAGCAGTAAAAAAAAAAACTTCACCGTATTAAAATTTCTTAGATTTCCTTTTTTAACGAATTTTAATGCAGTGACTTTTTTAATTTCTAAAATTTTTAGACTTTTACTCTATTTATTTAATAATAAACTATAAATTTTCAGTTACTTTCCTGTTTCCATGTAAGTCTATATTTATGTAGCATTATAATTATACCAGTGCTATATGGCCACAAATTAGTGAGAACTTGTAAGATTAGACCTATATTATAAATATGTCAAAAACACAACTATACAGGCAATAAAGCATCATATAACACAGCACATGTCCTCAGTCTTACGAAGGTGTTCTTACTAACATGCAAATCTTGCATTACACATTGGAAACCAGGAGAATTTATAATTCTTGTGAAGGATGATCAGAAAAACACTCGGTCTAATGTAAATACCCTATTTGTTCTTAATTCGATTTCCGGGGTCGTATATTTAAGTGTTTCATATCATAAACATGTTTATTAAATGCTGGATCTCCAAGAAGAACAGCCATCGTGAAAACATGATGGTTAACATATCCGCTTTCTACTTTAGATGTAAAGGGATCGCTTCTAGCATTACTTGATTGTTCGTTACTGCAGGGTATGAAGTTCCATTATGGGAAGATATTACCGGACTGGTGGTAAACAGAAAAGGGATATTATTTAACCTAATTTAAATTTCGGACTTATTGTTTTGATATTTTGTTTAATTGAATGTATGCAATTTTTATGGAATTTGCTTTAAAATTCTCCTGTAGTGATGGTTATATACTTACTTACTTACTTACTTACTTACTTACTTACTTACTTACTTACTGGCTTTTAAGGAACCCGGAGGTTCATTGGTGATGAACAGAAAGTTTATTCTAAGAGTACAACACTCATTCTATCACTGATCCATTTTGCCAAAACTCCTTGCATAGGAAAGGCGCTATATTAAAGTTACAGCAATTATAATCACGTAAGTTATACTCAAGTCGTCGCTTTCTATTGCCATTACATTATTGCTCCATTATCACGATATTATCTCATTTCTGAATATACTCTTTAGTCGAAAAGGAATGTTAAATTGTGAAATTCAATCACAAACAGAGTTCAGAATAAATACGAATTTCTCTACCATTTCTATTCCACCATCCATTCTTCTTTACTGGCAAAATACAATCTGATACTATCTTAATAGCCTCTGTTGTAGAAAATACACGTTAAACAAAAACTATCACTGACAAGTTCGCCATTGGATGAATATTAATTACGGTGTTTGTGTATCGTTGCGAAGTTCCCGGATTCAAAGTAGGTCCAGAGCCAGGAGTTTTATAAGGTAATAGAAGAGAAATGGAACTAGTAATTCCGAGCCTTACAATTGTATAGGAGAACTCTAAACTCGGGAAAAGTAGGAATAGAATAGTAGAGAAATAATAAGTGTTGTAAGTGTTATAAAACAGGTAAAATGGAAATGTAGACAAATAATTTAGGAGAAAATAACTGGAAAAGAAGGATTAAGAATAGATAGATTTGAGAATAAATAAATAAATAAATAAATAATAAATAAATAAATAAGTAAACAACAAACAAATAAGTAAATAAATAGTTAAATAAATAAATACAGGAAAGTAATATGCAATATTTAATAGGAAAGCGAGAAGTGCATGGGAGATAGAATGGCAGAGAATGGAAGAGGACAGATAGCAATTCAGTTAAAGCAGAAGAATAGAATCTAATCAGGAAATACTTGGCAAATGACTATATTGACATAAAATAGTGATATATATATATATATATATATATATATATATATATAGACTATATAAAAAGGATGGTTGATCGAAAAGCAGAAATGTAAAGGTCCACCATAACTATGAATTGTAAAGTTGGCTGACAAATAAATATCAAATATCAAAACTCTGATTCGGAAAAAATTATCATCCAATTGCTCCTCGCCCAACGGCTGACACAATGTACACTTTTCCGATTGAGACTGCAGATGTCTCTCCATGACCATGTCTCATAAAACAGCAGACCGTGGCGGACAAATCACGAAATAATTTGGAAATATCAGATGTAATCGACCATTAAAAGCCTTCGCATTTGAATGAACTAAGAGACTACATATTATTATAATTTAGTTAGACATATCATTCTTATTATTTTGGTAAGTCATATTAAGATTCTGTACATCTTCCGATGATAAAAGTATTTACTTTTCAATGTAGGACTTGAGGCTTCACTCCCTGAAGAAGATGGCAGAACTAGTCATCGAAAGCTTTGAAGCAACAATCCAATTCACCTGACTGAGAACCTGAGAAGAGTTATTCTATATTTATGTAGAGATATAGTACGCAATAATAATGAGTTATTCAAAGAAACACCTCCAAGTGAGTTTGATGACAGTTTCTCACCAAAGAGATTCTGGATTGGGTACCAGGAGATTTATGGTCGATAAAGTTGCCTTGGGGCAGGTTTTCCTCTGTCATTATCATTTCATCTTTATTTATTACCGCCATATCGTTTCATCACTTCTTAATGGCTTCTATAGCAGAAAGGGCGTAGTAAATTAATATTTAAGAATTACTAATCAGTTCAAGAAGTAGCTATGATAACTCGAATTTCCATTAGATTCCCAGACAAAAAAGGATAAGATTCAATATGATTAAATTAAGAGTACGTATGCTCTTCTTGCATGACATTTTCTAAATGTAAATTGATTCACTAATACTAGTTATATGATATATGAAATAGATTTGCATCTAGTTATGCTAAGTAAATCACGTAACATTATATGAAGCCATTGTGTCTTACAGAAGTTACAGAGAATTAAGCCTGGTTCTAAGAGAAACCCATAGCCAACTTTGCTTCTAAATACTAAACACAGACGACGCCAAAATAAGTAGGCTTACCCAATCATACATAAAATTATTTCGGTTATGAATGACATTCAGAGAAGATACTATCTTGCTACATTTTCTTGTAAATGTAGATTTCCTATGTAATGTAGCCTATACAGATGTTAGGAGTTTGAGTGCAAAAATTTTAATAGGCGGTTCTTTGTATAAAATAGAACAAATATTTCTAATGAAATATTCTTCTACAACGCATAGTTGAACCAATAAAAAATAAATTGTGTGGAAAATTTCGTTGCCGATGTTTTCATAGGTCTTTAAAATTTTAAGGTTTACTGTGAATGTCACGATAGATATTAAAAAGATAAACAATTTATGTATTTGTCCTTTTTTCAAAAGTGAACCGTTTATTCATAAATTAATGCTCAAATTTTATTATCTGTACGTTCCGTATAACTTAGTATTGTAAGTGGCATAAATTTGTGAATAAACGGTTCACTTATGAAAAGAAGACAAAGAACGCGACATTCACACTAAACCTTAAAATTTTAAAGAAATTTGAAACACCGGCAACGAAACTTTACAAAAAAAATTATTTTTTATTAGTTTAACTATGCGTTGTAGAAAAATATTTCATTAGAAGTATTGGTTCTATTTCATACAAAGAACCTCTTGTTAAAATTTGTGCGCTCAAACCGCTAGCAACCTTTATTTGTTCAGCGTCCTTTTTCCTTCTTGTTATAGGCCTACTTATATTTATCGCAAAGAATTCGAGATAAAATTTAAGTAACTCCGAGAAAAGTCATCTTTTGTTTTAAATTTAGTATAATAGTTTCTTAGTATCCGAATTAAAGATTTTTCGGGATTACCACAATATTTTTAATAATTTTAATACAATTTCCTTCGAGATTTTGTTTATATTGCATTCCATTTTTTGTGTCGAACATTCCTTTTTTCTATTAATCTCTATTATATTCTAGTTTTCTTACCTGGAGACTCACAAGAGTCCCACACGTGTGTCCCATTATTGTCAGATGGAAAAAGTTCATTCAGACAGTTTTATGACGAAAAAGTTACTATATGTGGACTGGAAGTTGATATGCAGAAAGCCATAAAGTGTTTAAATTATTATTTAAAGTTGATTCGAGAATATCGGAGGAAAAAAGTCTAATTCGTGATCTTATATGGAACAGTCGTAATAGCCAGAATTGTAAATACTAGAGAGGAATATTAAACAGGTTTCTAGTTTTAGACAGGCATAATTAGGCTATGAAATTTAAATATTATAAGACAACGAAAACATGGGAGAAATTAAGATAAATAATAGCATTAATATATTTTCTAAAAAAAGAAAAGAAATGATTACTGGATACTTTCAATTCATTCTTCATAACAGGCCTATCGGAACCTAAATTAATATAATTAAAACAGTGATATAAATTTAATTTTATAAAGAACTGTAAATGTGTAAAGTAAATTTCAACGTAAATTATTATATGAAAGTTAGCCCCTTTACTGACGCCGTCACTCATTTGTAAAATTCTAAGGTGCTATTTTTGTGTGTAATGGCGAATGTTCGTAATATAATATTTCCTCACAACTTCTGCTTGAACAGTTTGTTTTCACAGTAATTCTTGTTACTTGATATGTACAGACGTGGACAAATTATAGACCAAAACGTTTTTCAACTATCAGTATAATTCACAGAGTCTCTATTGTTGTAAATATGATTGTTTACATCTTCTGGTATATTTTTCCAATGGTTAAATGAATTTCTTTCTGGCTATGTTGATACTACTGGTGTTTTAATTATATACTGCAGAAGATGTTCTCCCATGGCCTGCAAGAAGACCGGACATGAACGAAATTGAAAATCTGTGATCTATACTGAAGAAGAAAGTGAAAAAAAGAGACTGACAACAAAACATGGACTCATTTAAGGACTGTCTGATATCTGGCTAAATGATGCTGATATTCAAAGAAAGTGTCAAACTTTGGTTGACAAAATCAACGTATTAATAAAGAACAAGAGAATGTTCACAAAATATTAGTAACTTCAAGACTCAATTTTCTGTTTATTATATCTGTGCAAAATACATCTTTGTTCATTATTTCTACCGATAAAATACAGCTTCGTTGCACATATAATTAATTTAGTTTAATAATTTGTCCATGTCTGTACTTGAAATGTCGTCAAAGTACTTTTATTTTTATTATCAATTTCAATACCGAGTTCAGTAAAGAACGCAATATTAATACACTCGATTACAATATAATACGAACACTACTTACCGGTATGTATCTTTTGATATACAGTTGAAGGAAATCAACTACAAATGAGAATATTATTGGCAAGAAGATAGAAAACCAAACTCTGAGATATGCGTGAATGTACACCGAGAAAGTATAATATGTATCTTACCTACTTTAATATGCTTTTAATTTATTCTTAATGATACTGAAAATGTGCATCGTGAAATCACAGCTTTGGATTTTCTTCTAACATCCTGTGCCTGTGCAGATATTTATGAATGATAACTGAAACAGGAATCAAAAATAAATAAGAGTAGACTATTTTATTCGTGCTAACAGCGCTATACGCAGTCGTTAAGGAGCAACTTGAACGGTGTTTGGAAGAGACAGTCATAGCTTCGAATACTGCTTCACATTTGAATGTTATTGTCTGTTCTCAATTTGATGTTCTATGTTGTCTGAGTTGAGGTGTCCATGTTATAAAGATCCTACACCACGATAGTTCTTCCACGTGTCTATCTATTATATAAAAGTTTAAGGTTACAATTTAGGGCGAAATCGACAGAATTATTAAAACGGTAAAATACTTAAAAGTAACAAGCTTATGCCGTTCTTGCACCCACTCCGATGCAATGAACTATATCCACAGCTATAATCAATCTGTTGTTACCTCTCTGACCAACCCTCATCCGTCAATGTAGTCCCGCCCCTTCTTAAGTTAAAACGTTCAGCAATTGTCTCATTAAAAACCAAATTTCCCTTCTCACCTCCTCCGACCCATCTTCCCCCTCCACCTGGACCCACACACGTGTGTGCATAGCGCATCCCTCCTTCCTCCACTCTCCTTGAAGAGCCTCTTTGCATACCCCTTTGTCTGCATTTTGAAGATGTCCCCCACCCTGAGCCCGGTCCGGAATAAAATGTGTGATGGTATATAAAGGCGCCACAGTCATCTGTTCCGAATCACTCATTACAGCTGTGTGTGACGCGTTACGCCATGATGATACAGCTCCAGGTAAGCTCAACCTTGACAATTGATCTCGAATCACGAACAAAACACTCTCTCCAAGTGTCACGGCCATACAGATTATTTACTCATAATTAAATTTATTCCGGCACTGCAAATTAAGTTACTATTACACTAAAATGGAGAAAGCTTTAGTATTACATGTATGATTATTCGATTTTGAAAGTACATTATAACTTCTTGAATACGTACTCTCAATTTAAAATTAAGCACAGGCTTCATTTTTATTTTAATACACTTTGATTCAAATTTTACATGAATACTAAACATCTACGAGTATTACGAATGAGAAAAGAAGCAATACTAATTATTCAGAAGAAGTATTAACTTGGACGTTTTCATTACTTGTGATTAATATCCATAATATCATTATTTTATTCTATCATCATCATCATCATCATCATCATCATCATCATCATCATCATCATCATCATCAGTAACAGCAGCAGCAGCAGCAGCAGCACCACCACCACCACCACCACCACCACCATCACCACCATCACCACTACCACTACCACTATCCATTAATAATGTTAAACCAGATAGTCCACTTCGACGAACAAGTAAATGTCTCTTAAACATTTTTAAAGGGTCTTCCTGATCTTCCTTGTCACCGAGGCCAGATATTAAAGAAATAATGTAATCCAAATAATTCATCCTTGTATAATATATCGGATATATAAGAAAGTGCATAAAGATTTTCAAAATTAGGAGTGTTCTATTTTAAGACAAATTTGGACGACAGTAGTATGATGGGCTATGTACTCGTGTAACTCAAAATACGAGACAAAAGTTGTTTGTTGTTTAGTTAACTGTCCGAAGACAGGTCTGAACCTCACAAGTGACCCCAACATGACACCACTTATGAGGCAACTAGGCCAAGAGATAATGGGGTTATGAACATTAAGAGTAAGTCTTCCTTTTATTTGCATAAAATTATTTCATTTCGTTTAGTAAAATCGGCATATTATATAACGTAATATTGTGTTTTATTTGATTTGTATTGAACGTATTTTATCCGTCCGACCATCCGTAGTTTTCTACTGAATTGAACGAAATCTGATTTTGGTTAAAACTGTCCAACGTTGGCCATCTTCTTGTAAAATATTATCTGTTATAAGTAACATTTTCCAATGTTATATGGATAACTTTTATGCGAAATATAATTTGTGGTGTAACATGTTATGCTTCATTTGTGAATGAATATGGCGAAAACGTTAAAATAACCAAGATGCAAACTTTAGATAAGGATATGATATACAGAAACAGAAATCACATATTTCCATGTATCATAACTCGTAGTACATACATAGACAAATGTGATTATATAGCTATGTTTATAAACGTAAAGAAAACAAATCGATTTTTAAACAAATGGTCGCTTGCGTTTATATTAAAGCCTAATATTTATTAAAATATATAGTATACAGATAGCGTAAACTGATTGATAAACCATTTATGGCAATCGATATAAACTTTAGAATGTCTGGTCTGTTGATAACAATTTTTTCATTATCATTCCATTGCAAATATAGAAGCTATTGAGAAGAAATAAGATGGTAATTTAGCGAAAATGGGGCAAGGGAGAGTTGAAAATAAAAACTGATCCATTTGCTCTGTCTTATAGAAAAGAAAATGAAAAAAAAAAGACCAATATTAAATACCACTCTTTGAAAGAGATATCAGCTGACTTACGGAGGTGACTGGACCTTGATAAATGTTGCGTAGAACAGAAAATAACATGTCAAAAGTGCCGGAATATTTTACTCTATTACACAGTTTCATGCATGCAAATACATTTTTTACAGCAAGTTAAATATTTGTATTCTATCACGCAATCTTGTTTATATTACTGCGTTTGGGACTTTACATTATTATAAATAAATCCAAGTTTGGAATCAAAAGGTTCATTTCCGATCAGAAATATGAAAGGTTGTATAATTGTTCCACCCAACAATTTGTGACGTAATTATGTAGTGCCCATTTCTCTCGGATGATAAATATAGCATGTATCGGTAGTTGACATGAGTGCATTCACTTCTGAACATTGAATAATTAACTTAACTCTTAATACAATGCGTATTTGAACATAAGAGAGTTATATAGATAACTTAATGAAGTGATATGTGTAGTAAATATGAAATTTACCTGCAAATATACTTATTTATTCATATTATAGGCCTATGTTGCGTGATGACAGTATCAAATACATTTCAACATAAAGCGGAACAATTTGCCTGTTCATCTAACAAAAGGGCACTTACCTTTTCTTTGAGCTCAATTTTATATGCAAGATTATGATGTCTACACTAACTTTCATAATTTATGGATGGAAAGTTCTCCCACTGAAATAAGTTGAATTTGAAACCAATTGTTTTACTTGTCTTCAATTCAATAGGTTATAAGTACAACACACAATGTTTAACATGCTCGTATGTAATATAATGCATGCGTGCAAATGTTACAGAATGTTAAATATGCGGGAATTACAGTATTTCATATGGCCTCTTTTTATCCTTTAAATACTGATTATAGAAGCTTATTCAGGGATAGTAAAATTTAATGACATATGCCTTTAGTGTGACATGCACGGAGTACATACGATATTTAAAAGATTGACAGTTCTTTAGTTTCTATTAATTTTGAGAAGATCTAATTGTGATTTGAAATTACTTTGTACAATAATCTTAATAAAATTATAGGAAATATTTGTAATGAATAATAGAACTACATAATAGCCTAATTAAATTGCATTTGTAAATACTGCACCATGTATATAATAAAGAACACTTTTGGCATGTAAAATGTTAAGTAAATTAAGATCTATTTTTAATTTAGGGTGTCAAGTAAGATTGATGGACATTCTATAGGACAAAATTAAGTTTAAACAACACGTTTAGAGTGAACATTATTTTGGGTACAACGAATTATTCTCCCTTCTTTCTGATTCATTTCATATAAAATAAGTAGCGAAACGACATACATACTTTCCATTTACATCTTACACAATACCTGAAAAGAGTTTTTAGAGTAAACTATATCAAATTAATTTTTGGCGACTATTTATTTAATCAAATCTGTACTAGTCTTAGTGCAATAATTAATTAAATGAGAGATATAAAATAAATGTTGCAGAAAAGGCATTTAATGTTGTTTATGATAAGTATGGTTTGTTTTATAAAAATAATGTAGGTCATAATGTTTGCAGAAAGACTGGAGAATACTGAGTTTGCAGTGAAAGACCTGCCCTTGGGCAGAACACTATGAATGAATGAATGAATGAATGAATGAATGAATGAATGAATGAATGAATGAATGAATGAATGAATAGTTGCAGACTACAATGAAAAAGCAGTGACATGAGTTTCACCATCACATGAAATAACGAAAATATTGATTTATAGTTGTAAGCACAAGGGTAGGTCTTTCACTGCAAATCCAGCATTCTCCAATCTTCTCTCTTTTCCGTCTTCCTCTTAGATTCGACATACGATCCATATATCTTAATATTGTTTATCATCTGATATTTTTATATCTATTATCTATTCTGAGTTACATTCAACAGGAAAATTGCTTTACTTTAATTCAGAAAAAGCGCTGTTAAATAATATTTGTAAAGATTCTTACTTTTTGGTCCTACAGAATTCTCTGTTATGGTTATTGTTTGTTAATGACGGAGAAAAATTAGCTCTGGCGTCGGGGATCGAACCCAGGACCCCATGTTCTACGCCACAAAGTGGGAAAAAAACCAAAGGAGAAAGATTCGATCCTGTGCTGTAAACTGAACCTCGGCATAGCTCAGTGGCAGAGCACTCCGTGCTTAGAACTGGGGGTCCTGTGTTTGATCCCAGGCGTCGGAGTGAATTTTTCTCAGTCATTGACAAAGCCGTTAAGTAATATAATACCCATACAATAATTTAGTAATGAAGCTTTTTAAGCGATATATGCCTAAAATGGCACAGTGTTCGTATCTATAAAGCACTTGGTTTTTGGTAAATTTACTCCAAATATACTGTATTAATAAGTTAATAAACTGATAGTGTGCCTGAAACGATAGTCATATTTATATGGACAATTTGTTTTTAAAACAAATATAGGGCAGTTTTACTATTATTTATTACAACTCAAATGACAATTTAAGTGTAATTTTTATCTTGTAGGGCTGTAGGCTACTGTACACATATGCTTCACACTTTAAAATCCTAAAGCTTGATATGAAAAGCTTATGTGTATATAAGATACACTAGTTAAAATGCTTTTGGATTTAAACCCGACAAAACGTATAATGTAAAGAACTCCATGTTTAGATTATAACAACTTTGATACCAGTTTTTAATAATATTTATTATTTCAGCAAAAGTATAAATATATGTTGACATAATATTATCGGTACGAGGTATCAGTTTTTTAGGTGTCATGTTGATGTTTACTTACTTATGACTTTTAGAGAATCCGGAGTTTCTTTGCCGTCCTCACATAAACCCGCCATTGGTCCTTATCCTCTGAGCAGGATTAATCAAGCCTCTATCATCATATCCCACCTCCTTCAAATCCATTTTAATATTATTCTTCCACCAACGTGTCGGCCTCACCAATATAAAACATCTTTTTTTCCTCCGGTCTCCCAACTAACATTTTTGGGTTCGCATATACCCTGCCCATCTCAAACATCTGGATTTAATGTTCCTAATTACGTTAGATAAAGAATACAATGCGTGCAGTTCTGCGTTGTGTAGCTTTCTCCATTCTCCTGTAACTTTATCCCTCATAGCCCCGAATATTTTCCTAAGTACCTTATTTTCAAACAGCCTTAGCCTCTGCTCCTCTCCCAAAGTAAGAATCCAGTTTCACAACCATACAGAACAACGTAATATAACTCTTTTATAAATTCTAACTTTCAGCTTTTTTGAGAGCAGACAAAATCTTCTGAACCGAATAATAACAGGCATTTCCTACATTTATTCTGCGTTTAATTTCCTTCCGAGTGCCATTTATATTTGTTACTGTTGCTCCAAAGTATTTGAATTTTTCCACCTCTTCAAAAGATAAATTTCCAGTTTTTATATTTGCATTTCGTACAATGTTCTGGTCACGAGACATAATCATATAGCCTACTTTGTCTTTTCGGGATTTACTTCCAAGCTTATCGCTTTATTTGTTTCAAGTAAAATTCTCGTGTTTTCCCTAATAGTTTGTGGAAGTTTACATTTCAAAATTATTCTGATACAAAAAATTTCTTGGGAGTATGAGATCGACTAGTATTAATATGAAGGGCCGAGAAAGAAAATGTTGAGTATTTTCAGTACATTTCCATATTTTGCTCTCAATGCCAAGAACTTCAAATAACGTTGCCATTATTTTTAGAATGTTATTGTTAATATTTCAAGTACGTAATCTTCAAATGAACTGACTGATTTACATTGGATATAGTTTACAGTCCGTTCTTGCAACATTTAGGGTGCCCAGACGTCCTCTTTTATCCGGACATGTCATCTTTTTTCTGCCTTTGTTCGGGGTCCGGGCGTATTTAAACAAATCAAGAAATATCCTTCTTTTCTTAACTTGTATGCCTGATATTTTGAAATTATCTGATTTAATGCCTTTTTCAAGTAATTTGCCTGTATTTGGCAGCAGCATCGACGGAATATACTCTTTGTCAACGATCATAATAATTCTCTTTGCTCCCTTTTGTTATAGTCGTTGCTCACAGGTAGATAGTAAATTGAGAGATCGAGGTGCGAATGTAAATCTAAATAGATATTTTCTGTCCTCTTTAATAATAATTAGTTCCCTTGACTTTCATATGTAGCTAACTGTAAAATCATTATTATTAAGTGTTTACATAATTATTCTTTAATGAAATGGATATTAACATCCTTTTGAAGTATGATATAAGTCTAAATCTGTACTGCATATATTTTATAATAAAATAGATATTGACGTAATTTGAAGTATAATATAGGCCTAAGCCTAAATCTAAGTATATATTTTCTGTCCTATTTTTTCGAACAATGTCCTCCTTTTTCAAGCTTTGTGTCCTCTTTTTATCGATGTCAATCTGGTGACCCTAGCAACATTGGCTATATTTCTATAATTTGTAACACTAGCGAAAAAAATCCAGCCTTCACAATTGAGAGACGACTGTCAGAATAACGAAGTAGTCTGAACGGTGTCGACAGAAACATAGGCCTATAGGAAAATAAGTGAAATACAATATTTCGCAACCTGTTTCTCGAACCCTGTAATAGAGCATCTTACAATGACCGTATATTCTGAACGACGTCTCAATGCTAGCTTCCATATTAACATAAAAATGAAACCTAACCGATGCATTCAGTGTCCGGTTCGACGAACATTTGTTAGTAGGCTATGTGCATTTTAAAGTTTGTTTATCCTGAGCCGCGAAGTGGAACGCTTGGCTGTCCGCGAGGATTTCTGTCCGTCCTTGACCCACAGAGACTGTAGAGTCCACAGCACTACAGCTGAACTAGTGGGAATGTTCTGAGAGTTGTAATAGTCACACTCATGACTGCACTTAATCCACTATTTCACTACAGCATATCTTCAGAGCTTTTTTTTTTAGTAGGTTATTTTACGACGCTTTATTGACATCTTAGGTTATTTAGTGTCTGAATGAGATGAAGGTGATAATGCCGCTGAAAGAGTCCGGGGTCCAGCACCGAAAGTTACTCAGTATTTGCTCATATTGGGTTGAGGGAAAACCCCGAAAAAAACCTCAACCAGATAACTTTCCCTGACCGGGAATCGAATCCGGGGCACCTGGTTTCGCGGCCAGACGCGCTGACCGTTACTCCACAGGTGTGGAGTTCAGAGCTTTTACAGTAGATAGCTTAGTTTAGTCCATATCTCTTCATCGCTGGTCCGATGGTTATCATACTTCCAATTAGCCTGGCTTGGCATTTTGAAGCGCGCTTTGGCCCATTTTGCACTCTATATATGCGATGATTGTCTAAATTTGACAGGTGGCCCGGTTGTCATTCGTGAATCCGACAGTGACATATGGACCTCTGTCTCACCCCTTGATAAAGCCAGGTAGCGGACGAGTAGCCTGATAAGTCTCAGGGACACGGAGTCCCAATCCCTTCCTATATTACCATCGGAAACCCGTACTACCCAAGGCTTCATCCCAAACTGTTGATAAATTAAATGAGGGGGAGATGGAGAGTGTTTGTGAAATAATAAAAGGAAATGGTTCTCCGAGAAAAACCCTCTGCTTTGTCCACTACAAATTGGCCGGAGAACGAATCCGGGTCGCCTGAATGGAAAACCAGAGCGCTGGCACTCCGAGCCACAGACACGCGATGCCTCTCATTAACTGTGAAGTTCGCTGACGGTAGACTGCAGGAGAGATAAAAAACTTTAATGTAGATTTCTTATAACAGAGGATTGTGTGCTGTATTTCTTTCGTTATTCTGACGATAATGGCGGACAAAGATCCTTCTGCTCTACGCGTTACCATGTGATACATTGTACTATACGTCTCTCTTCCAGTGAAGACTTTTTAAATTAGTGATGTCAATAGCTGAAATTGAAGCCCAGAATATAATATACAGTAGAACCCCGATTCTTCATCACCCTATTAACCGACCGATTGGTGCATTATCCGACTGTTTTTCTATCTCGCTCCTTTTTTATGTAGAAAAATATGAAGTACTGCACATTATATTAGTACGAATTTTATCTACAGAGTGTTACCCTTATACAGTATGGCCTACACTTAAAGAGCCCGTACTGTCTATCTTCTATGCAAAAGTCTTCTAAAGATGTCAAAAGAAAACGTGTTGTTAGTCTATACAAATAATTAAATGGTTTGGAAAAAGAGAAACTGTTGTTCATTTCGCATCAGAATACGAAATAGGACTTACAACTGTGCACGATTTAATGCAAAACAAATATAAAGTGTATAAAGTATGTAAATCTACAATATGAGACCTGTAGGCCTTCTATTCCTATCTTTTCACAGACAGCCGTTATAAGGAGTTTTATCGTTGAAAATCAGAGTTAAATTAGTGAACTTCTAGCGTGTTAAAACAGAAGACCACGGAGGAAATTATGAAACTGTATTAATCTATGGATTTAATTTATGAAAATCTTATATGGTATGGATTATCTAGTTTTTTCGATCAAACCTTCACTCCACTCTCTTCATTATCACGAATAATAGAGGTTCTACTGTACTGTACATAAACTGAGGTATTTTTCTCCAAGAATTGCCAGATCGAAATATATACCAGATACAGTAGATGGGTAGAGTCTTGTTTACCCGAACTAAAGAGAGCGGAGCCGTTTCAGATAATAGCCTAAGTTTCTTTCGGATAATCCATGAGTACCCTTATTACACGTATTACTTCGAAAGCAGAGTCCGCCGAACGAAAAGGAAATGCTTTAGCACTGAGTCATCAGATTGTTAAAAAATGCAAAGATAATCATTCCAGGTAGAGGGCTACAGCTGCTCCTCATCCTATCAACTTTCTTACTTTGAGAATTTATGATTTTGCGGTTCAACTTCTTGCTTGAGGCTCGCGAATGCATCTGCATGACGTGTCATGAGAGCGCAAAGACAAAGTAGGAAATAGTAGAATGTATTAATTTGAGTGGACTTAACAATAGAGGGGCATACGATACTGTTCCTTATATTGGGGTTTAAATCCCTTAGAGACTCACCTAACACGCTAAGGAGGACATTGTATTTACAATAGAGAGGCATCTATGACATACATGGGATTCGAAATACTTATCCATTGCAGTCAAGAGTTCTTTTCTGGGAATCTGTCACACCCATCGCGACTACTCCTAGTTCTTGAGAAAGAACAATGTGCCACATGCTGCCAAGTGGGCCATTCTTAGAACAGGCAAGATGTAGAACAGCGCGTATTAGCATAACAATTATGAAAATGTATTTAAATTTTAAGTTTCAGCCTTTCCTTTTGCCATTACTTACAAAAATTGTTGATTATTGTAGGTAGCCATTTTATTTCCAAAGAATTTCCTTAACAAATAAATACAGCTAGTTCCAACATCTTCCTGAACTCAAGCTTTAATGCTGGTACATTTGCCCTGATATATTTGTTGTTTTACTTTTAAAGTTCAATATTCTACACTTCACTGCCATGAGGGAAAATGCTAAGATGCTCACACTACTGTAGATTACGACATATACATACAAATAATATATTTTCAACTGGACGTCAGAACAATTAAAATCCTTAATAGACAAATAAAATAGTATCACACTATTCAGAAGCAGACTTTTGATTATTTCACGGTGTGCTGGAACTTAACATTCCTGTTACGGAACTACATATATATGAAGGGTTCAGAGTCACAGCGGGCCAAGCGCCATTTATTAAAAACGGAGAAAGCAAGGGTTAAAGTTAAGTGAATACCATAGTTTAATGAAGATTGACATATCATTTAGTTTTAATGTACACACTTTATATTACTTGCTATATGTTTCGTTAAATTATGGTAATCACTTAATTTTAATCCTTGTTTTTTCCGTTTTTAATAAATGGCGCTTAGACCACAATGGCTCTGAACCCTTCATATAATCTAGTACAGTACAAACTGAAGTGCCGTTTACTGTGTTGGGTTCGTTATAACTAACTCCAAAGAACTGGTTATTGAATCAATCACGATTCCCCTCTATGTATATTATGGGCTATTGAACCGTTGAGGTTAAATGAACTGCTCGAAAGAGTATGAAATGTATTATTATATAAACGTATATAATTAAAAGTACATCATTTTATGAGATAATTTTGACTGTTTTACTCATGTGTGTTAGAGTAGGGGAGAAAAGTTCGAAATAACTGATAACCACTTGTACGTATAGGCCTATGAATATAGGTTTTGTTCAGTCGCTTTTAGAGATAAATAAAAATGTCTTTTTTTTGCATCATGAACTAAATTTATTTAATTTTCCGGGCTGCTACGTGTTTTCCACGCAAAAATTGAAATATGGAAAATAAAGTCATATATATTAATCGCTCACGTGATATAATACGTAAAATCTTAAGAAAGAAATCATCAAAATAAACACAATTTCAATTTATGAAGCAAACTTTCTTTTAATCTTATTCTGTGACAAAGAAATCTGGGCTCAAGGAAAATAAGAAAACAGACGTCTTCAGATCGTAGAAATGACAATTTTAATAAAGTAACTGGATAAAAGACAGAAGGTAATGACTAACCCTATATTGTTATTGTTATTGTTGTTATTATTATCATTGTTATTATTATCATTATTATTATTATTACTATTATTATTATTATTATTATTATTATTATTATTATTATTATTATATTATTAAACACAAACAATATCTACAAGACCTAACATCAAACAAAATAATTTAATGCTATTTTGAATAATTTAATTGTTCTTCAGTAAAATAATTAGCATTCACATATTAATAACAGAACTTAAGATTAGATAAAAACTAGAGATGAACAACGATCAAGAAAAGAAGAGTAACAGCGCCCGCAAAGCCGAAAACCCGCACTGCAATGTTGTATAAGTCGCGTCGTTGACGTAAAGACTGCTTGTGAGTGTTTCGAGACGTCAAAATTGATCACTCTCGAAGTCCCAAACGTCAAGCAGCCTTGAATCGCCACAGTTGTTTACACCTGGCTGAACTTTTATCTACTTTGGCAACTGTTATATAAGTATAAATAATCAAGTAATCTATTGAAACATCATCTCTATCTTTTAGTGTATAATAATCCGTTCCCCAGTCTATATTTAATTACTAGGCTCTTATTACAAAGCTAGGAATTTTCTTTTCATATGTTTGAGATCAAGTGTGCAATCTGAAGTAAAAAGATATTAACGTTATGTTTTATGTTTCTTAGAAATGCAAATTTACTTGAGAATTGTTTTTTTTTTCCTATTTATATAACTATAAGTAATATCATATAATAGAACCAGAACATTTTGATAACTAAGATACTGCTCTATTTTGTCCTTTTGTCCATTTAAACATTTATAATGTTATTTATTTCAATGATGTACGTTATTCAAAGTTACGAAATCTTTCCACGCCTACCAAATGCTACTTCGAGAATGATGAGCGAGACTCGAAGCGCACGAGAATGAGAGACGAGACTCGAAAGACAAATGCAACGAATACAGCGAGCGAGAGCGGCAATTAGTTTTGATCATCTCTAATAAAAACATATTTTAGAACTGCAGAAATAGAAGAAATCTGGACTACTCAGAACAAGGAGAGACTATATTCTTGAAATTTTATAGGTTACGGTTATAGAAATCCTTATTCTTCTGTTATCACCACAAGTGATTGTTTATCATTGTTCAATGTTTGCACTGTGTCTGCTTAAAGCGCTATCCCTGCGCCATGATGACAACATGACTAGAGAGTTCCTCTACTTGTGATTGTATAAAATATTATCCTATCAAAATTTAGAACAAAATGGGTAAAATGTTACAGTTATTGACGATAGATGGTAGTTGATATGATTAACTTCTTTCCTTTCCCTCTGCCTTAATTATTAATTAATGTCCAATATTTCATTTAATTATATACAATTTTCATATGAATCCAAGAGCACATTTCCATACATTAGTAAGCTATGTTATCTATATAATTACACAGACAGACGCTGTAGGCATTTAAGTATGGAGCTGAAGACAGGTGAAGAGAAATATAAATATAATTAAGCCAATCTATCTCTAATGTTTGTCTGGAAACCAGTTTGTTTAGTCCAGATCTGTACCAATATTTTAAGAGCAATTAAGTCACTTGACTTCACAAATGCCTTGGTGCTCTGATTGATCCCGTCAGACAGGACTCTCCTGCACGGTAGCCATGTACATAGCCTAATCAGTTTTTGTTAGCTCCACGCGTGTATGACCGTGACTTGGATGTAGGAAGCTGTCCCAACTTTCACTACCAACAAGTGGTCGATAAGTTATCTTTTCTTACACGTGACACCTTGTACACATGCCCATCGTGATTATGAGATACACGTGTCGTAAGTTTGACTGAGCAACATCTCTCAAATAATTATAGGTGATTTTTTCACATTCCACTTGACTACACTTCGATCAAAGCACGGTTGTCAACGAAGGAATTTTGGTATCCGTAACCTTGAACTCCATCTGACATCTCGCTCTCCGATTTATGGCCTCCCTGAGTATATTTTCTTTTTTTTCTTCTTCTTCCTCCTCCTCTTTCTTGTCTTACTATATTTATGTTAATCTTTCTTTTTGTGCAGCATTTTATTAATCTTTTTTCACTTATTTCCGCCAAATTTTAGTCATACACATTGACTAACATGACTAATAATCGTCATACCTGTATGAGAAAATATTGAAGATCTTACAATAAGTATGTATGAGGTTTTGCATCGTACAATTATACCATTAGACTACTACAGTTATGTCAACTGATGTCCATAGGCGCAAGCGCGAGCTTTAGAGCTCAGGAAAGCCTGAGCGCTTTACTGCGAAAAGGGAAGAGACTGAGGAAAGAGGTAATATATGGCGCTTGGTCGAGCTACGTACATACAGGGATGGCCAGAACTGATTCAATGGATAAAGAGAAAAGAACTTATTAAAACTGTATTCATGTTAATTTTTAGATTTGTTTTGGAAAAGTGAATTATAAGAATGCAAGTTTTAATTATAATGCTAATTTTTCACAAGTTTCCTTTTTTATTCAAAAGTAATAATTTCTTAACCTTTTTATACAAAAGTGAAATTTTCAGATATGTTTATTTAATAGCCTTACAGGTAAAGAAACAATGTTTTCGTAAATATGATATATCGTAAATACGTATTATTGAAGATAGTATATTGAATATTTTGAAAATATTCGCATGTAAAATGTTTGTAAGGAAATAAATTACTGTTACTTCATAAACAAAAGATATGTGCCCATGTGTTGTAAAAAGTCAGCTCTACAGCTTCAGCAGATTTCGAGAAAATAATGTAATATTCTGATGATAGGAAGTTGAGCACCAATATCACCTTTAAAGCATAATGCGATAAGAGTTTTGTTATGTAATATTAGATACAGTTAAAACATATACCTAGGTAACTTTGCTTTGTATTATAATATTGTTTTGATTAATTTATTGATTACTTTTATAAGGCTAAAGATACCATCAATATCAATTCTAACTTATCATGTCATATACAATCTCTTTTTTTTTGGGGGGGGGGCTATCACTGTCTTTATGAATGATGTGTTTCATTAACTTAGTACAGTATAGTTGTACTGCTATAGAATTTATGTGAATATTCCTTCTTAACTCTTTATTATGTTACTAACATTTAAAACAAAACTGCAATATTAAGAAATTGGTATTAGTACTTTTGTTTTACAGACAATATAGATAATATCGAACAGGAAGAAGCAATATAAAAATAAAGACATAAAATTTCACGCTTCGTTTGAAGTTTGTGTACCACTGTTTTATTAATCCAACAGGCTGCTTATTCATATACATAATCTTTCCTCCTTCCATACCTAGCGCTTAATGCCTGCGCACGACGTCAAGGTCAGAAAAATGCGCTTGTTTTGACATCACTGGCCTACTACCACCAACATTACCACTACTACCATCACCATTATCACTACTACCATCACTACTACCACCACCACCACCACCACCACCACCATTACTATATTCATCAATAAGTTTTCTAATGCGTAAAGTGTTCTCTTAACGATTTTTTTCTTCTTGCATCGGCTAAATAAACGTAATATTTTTACATGTCTACATAAGTCTTCTGTGTTTTTAGGTTGCAGTTCTCTTTGCGGCGGTGGCGTCCCTTGTGTATGCAGCTCCGCAGCAGCAGTCCACGCCACCCATCCCCATTCTCAGATCTGCTCAAGACGCCGACTTACAAGGAGGATACAGTTTCAGGTACACATGGATCGTCCCCATGGTGGATGTGGGAAGGAATGAACAACAATGAAACATTGCCAATATTTAAAAAAATTGCTGAATACAAATTGAAGGGTTTCCTTGCTTCCGAGCCACCGGGGTAACTCATCGCCTAAGACGCTTGCCTTTCGATTGGGCACAGGTTCGATTCCCGCTTGGACTGATTACCTGGTTTTGTTTTTTCCGAGGTTTTTCCAACCGTAAGGCAAGTGTAAGGTAATCTATGG
Organism: Periplaneta americana; assembly: GCF_040183065.1. Taxonomy (NCBI): domain Eukaryota; kingdom Metazoa; phylum Arthropoda; class Insecta; order Blattodea; family Blattidae; genus Periplaneta; species Periplaneta americana. The sequence goes on along the minus strand of NC_091118.1, from coordinate 93,035,578 downwards.
CGAATCTTCGGCCTCATCTCGCCAAATATTATCTCGCTATCACCAATTTCATCGATGCTAAATAACCTCGTAGTTGATACAGCGTCGTTAAATAACCAAGTTAAAAAAACTTGCTTCTGCATCCGTTCAATATAGAATTGTTAATTTTTTACGCTTTAAAAAGCCTTTTGTATATTAAGAGAAGCAACGAAAGTGAATGGTACTTCAACATATTCGAACAGATCTATCTTAATGCATATATTACAGAAATCTGTTCTTAAAATATCGAACACAAAGTTGCAAAGCAATATTCTCAAGGCATATGGCTCATGGCGCCATTGAGTCTCTATAAGCGTCAAAACACTAGCGGATCACATAGTAGAAAAAGCGATCAGATTGCATGTATATTTCTTTAAAAGGTTTTTATGCTCAGATCGGCATCGAAGTCCGTACATTGTCATCCTGCAACATTTATGTCATAACCTTTATTCTATTCTTTCTTCTCTCCATTACGTTTGTACTCTCATTATTCTTCGTATTCTTGTTTTTTTCTGGCATTCTTCGTCTTCTTGTTTTTTTCTGGCATTCTTCGTCGTCATCATCTTCTTCAGCATCTTACTTTCCTCCCTTTTACTTCTTGTCTGATTCATCATCCTTTTTTTTTTTTCTTTTTCCTCCTCGATTTCCTAAAATTTGTGTTTATATTTTTCATTCCTTCAATCCTTCTTCCTCTTCTTTCCCCTCATCATTCTTCTTTATATTACTCTATCTTCTTCTTCACATAATTTGTCTTCCTCTATTCTCCCTTTCAGTTATTTTTCCAAGTATTCTTTTTATTCACCCTCTCTTTCTTCTTGACTGCCTTTAGGTCGATGAAACCTGTCCCATTATCTCTGTTCCAAGGTTTCGTCCTTCCATAGTTTTCTAGAACATCCCTTTATGTCTGTAATTTAGTGTTAATTTAGATAACCTGTTTTACTGCATTCCTTCGATATGTCTTTCCTTTTTTCTTTTTTTCAAATTTCACTTCTTTTGTCATGTTTAATATATTTTTTATTAGTTTCTTTTCCCTTAAATTATCATTCCCTTGGTGGTCTGCTTTAATAACAAGGAGCTAAGACTTAATAAATTTCATTTGAGGTGCTCTTGAACGTTTCTTAACGTTCTTCATTGTTCTATATACACTTTTAACACTTATATAATCACTGATTAACTTTGTAACTTCTTTGTGTTAATATGAGGAATTTTACCTGGTTAACTAATTACGAAGTGATATTCTTCATTGACCGACGCCTAGTGAAGATCTCACGCTATCTTCTGGTTTCCTGTTGTGAGGTGTGTTCATGATTGTGTCGGAAGGAGTGTGTGTTTTGAAATCGAATTGAGTGTTCAGGATGTGGTGAGATTCTTATTACCAAAATCTCAATATGTTATATATGAACCGTAATTTTTGTTGTTGTGTATTATTTACTGAATATACGATTTTATTGAACCTTACTTTACCATTAGGTATACTGTATTAGGGTTATAAATAAATACATAGCCCTACATATCCGACAGAAATACATAATGCTTACTTACAAATACAAAGGTCTACATATTACACAAAATACAAAGCCTATTACATATACTGTAAGTACATAAATAGGCCATTACATTCAGGAACGGTCACATTACACAAATGCAAGGTATTTTATACAAATACATATTGCATAGAAATACCTGATTTAGATACATAACGTAAATGAATGTGATTTAAACATTGACAAAATCAGTAGTAGTTGTGGCACTTTTAAAAATAAAATGAAGTAGTGATTGGCTATTGTAAAGAATGTTCTCGTGGTTAAGATAGAGGGAAAGGATGCGTATTCTTCTTCCAAAGAGGGGGCAGTTGAAAAACAGATGAAAAATCGTCTGGTCTTCATCACATACGCATTTTACACTATTTGGGTGATTAGTAATATTACAACGAACAAATTATGGCTTGAATTTTCCATGACTAGAAATAAATTGGGTAAAGATATAGTTGGGTCGGAAGAATTTCCTTTTAACTCTGCTGGTTATGGTTATGTAGTAGCCTATTTACAATCAAACTATTGACCCATCTGTTTTTCTAATTATCCAACATGTACAGATGAGTCTTTGATATGAAATACAACAGGAAGAACAGGATGATTGTATTCTTGTGGTTGTTTGGACAGGGATTCTATCTTTGCTAGCTCAATATCTCGCTCGTTTTCGAGCACTCTAGAGTCACACAAATGTTTTTGTATAAATATTTCAAGGCTAGCGGATGTAATTTTTTTTTTAAATTTTATATGACGTTTACATATTTATTTATTTATCTATTTATTTACTCTGGTAGAGTAAAGATCATCAGGCTTTCTTTTCCACACCACCAGAAATGCAATACAACTACAAGAAAAAATTATACATCAATGCAATTAATCTACAGTAATAACGAGTGACAGAATGAATGACATAAAAAACAAATGAACATATAAATAGAAATTGAATATAATAAAAATTAGTCTAACATATTAAATGGTGCAAAAAAAAAAAACGAACAAACAAAAAGTAAGAACATATACAACAAATAAAGACATAAAATAACAGTGACACTCAGCATCATTGTTATTAATTAAGGGACAATAAGCTGTTCTAATATCCTGGCACAAAGACTAGAGAAAGGATTAATCAAACAAAAGGAAATTATTGCCAAAATACTAAAGATAAAAACTTCGGCATAAATCTAGCAACTTCTCTGAAACTGAGTTCGTGAGAAAAAACATACTTTTCTAGTTTACTTTTAAAAGTGTGACAGTGTCTAGCAATCCCTGACGTTATTAGGTAACGAATTCCAGAGGCGAGGCAATGGTACAGTATAGGAGGATGAGTATAGGTAAGTTCTGTGACGAGGAATAGAAAGGAGAGATTGATGCTGATTTCGCGAAGTAGTTAGGAACTAAAAGCGTGAAGGCAAGTTATTTGGAGAAGATTTATGTAAACATTTTGTATAGAAGTGGAAGATCGTACTTATCTTCGATGGATTTCAGATCAGATTGGGAGTCACTAAATATAAAGGCGCTCCAGTTATCAGGTATTGCAATAAAATTGAATGTTGTGACTTCGTAAGATTGATTTTGAAATTATATGCACCTACAATATATCAGTGGTTCCCAAATTGTTTAGTGTCACGGAACCCTTGAAACTCATATTTGATTTTGGCGGACCTCCAAAATATTTTGTATAATTTAGGGTGTTAATCATGCTCTACTCATTAAACATTTGCCTGGTGTAGTGAATTAGACATCCGTAATAAATTGACAGCGATATTACTATACGTTTTTAATGTAATCTTAAAAATAGAGAAATACAAAGTTATTTTATATTATAGGTCTATCATGTTTTGCCGTGAAAAATTAAAGCAATTTTATTGATGCTGCGAAGTCTGGCCCATTTGTAGAAATTCTAAGTCGCTAGTATACCTCTATATTAAGTTTACTTCTGTAGGTGTTCTTAAAGAAGACCAGAGCAGAAAAGGTACTCTCACACAAGCTTGCTGGTGCAAATTATATTGAGTGTTGTATTGCAATTCGGGAAACGTTGAGATAAATGGGTAGTGCATGCAACCGAGAACTACAACAGGGACGTAGGAAACGCTATTTTTAAGTTGAATCAGAATATAATTCTACTAATTTAAACTTACAGCCACTCTTCTTTTTTACGACAAACTATTTATTATTTGTCACCAAGAAGATATTTTTGATACAACTGTTTTTTTATTGCAAAGAGAATAGTATTAGCTTTATTTTGATATCAATCTATGAAGATGTTTACATTTGAAAAGATATCGGACGATGTGTTGCTAGAAAGTCATAGAGTGGGAAATGAATCGAATTTTCGAATAAGAAATCAGCGGGACCACAATTTCTGTATCATTGCTTCAGTCTTATTTTGAATCCTGAGTATTAGAATTTTAAAAACTATAAAAATAGGAAAGGTATGCAAAACTTACAAGCCAAGAGAAGTCCCTCAGGCGAACTCACTCTTGTTAAACTTCGTGTCTTAAACTCTGAGATAAACAGAAATATTCGAGCCAGCTGATAAAAATCAGAGAGCGTGATAAAGTTAAGCTTAGTTAAAATACCGTTTGAAAACACACTTTGGTTCCGCGGAACACTTTAAAATCACTCGCGGACCTAGGGGACCACGGACCATAGGTTGGGAACCGCTGCAGTATACAATAAATTATTCCCAACTTTCCAGTTGCATAACTATTTATCTATTTGCTTTAGTATTTTCTGAAATCTATATTAAAGCTCTGCTAAATTCAGTTTCCTCGACAGTTTCTGTATTGTACTCACTTCAAATGTGATTTTTTTTTTTATAATATGCGGTATAGTTATACGGCAACATATTTTTGTATTAACATTGAAACAGATTTTCTTATTTGGTGTATGTACCTGTTCCTTTCTTTTCTTCTAATTTGTAGTCTTCTACTACCTAGCGAACCTTTACAAAAATGCATTCCTTGTTAGGTATTAAAACTGTCAAATCCATGAGTTTTAAATTTATCAAGATCATTCGAAGCTTTAATCCCTTCAGTTCTGAATTTATATTAAACAAAGTTGGGGGGGGGGGGGAAAAAAAAAAAAAAAACTGGTCACATAATCATTCTGGTGATTCAAAATTCCCAAATCAAGTCTCCACAGAAAATCAAAATTTGGGGACAATTTTGACCCCTGGGGCCCCAAAATTTTAAATTTTATTCTTAATTCAGGTATAGAAATGTTTCAAAAATAATATTCTCCATTTCTATCACATTGAATTTTTCAAATATTTAAAAGTATCGAAGACATTCCAAAAAAGAAAAAAAGAAACAATGTACACTATAATGTACATCAGGCCTGAAGGGGTTAAGGTTACTTATCTAGCATGTTTTGAATTTTAACGTTGTTTGAATCCTGACACGTAAAGAATTCACTTGTACAAGTCTTCAGCTAGAGTCGGATGACAGAGAAATGGCGCTACCAACATGACAAGGGAACAGTCAGACTCTGCGGCCTCATGTTCACATGCCTCAGCAGAGGTGAACGATCATCCAACCAGTAAGAAGGTATTATGTGTTTAGCATGATGATCCTCCCAGCCGTTGTAGCTGGTTTTGGAGACCGGATTTCGCTACCTATTTAGCTTATGTTCCCAAATTCATCACTGTGCTGAGTGGGCACCGGTTCGATACACTGGCCGAAATTTCATGAGAAAATTTCTTTCCCGTGAGGACTCGACCCAGCGCGCATTTCTTAATGTGAGTCGAGGCATAACGTTGCAGACCGTTCTAGTAAATTACGTCATCTTAATTTTTTCATTTTCAACTTTGTCGAAGTTTTTCTATGAGGTGGTACATCTCAGTAGGCTAATACAGAAGTGCCAAGTGACTTGAGACTCACATAGATGAAACGCGAGCTCTTACAGGAAGAAATTTGGTAAACATTTCATATTTTCTCCTTCCCAACTCATCTTTGCATTTCAGCATTTACTTAATAACCACTGGAATATCTAACAGCTCTGACCTGAATCTTATGTCCCACAGCTTCGAGACCGGGAACGACATTGCGCGAGAGGAGGTCGGAGAGCTGAGGAACCTGGGTACCGCCGGCGAAGTGCAGGTGGTGCGCGGCTCCTACAGGTACAAGGACCCCGAGGGTAACGACATCGTCGTCACCTACACTGCTGACGAAAACGGATTCGTCCCTCAGGGAGCCCATTTCCCAGTGGCGCCCCCCATTCCGCAGGAGATCCTGGCGGCGCTGGCACGGAACGCAGAGGAGGAGGCCAAGCTCAGCGAGGCAGAGAGGGCGGAAGTTGAGACCGGCAGATACGTCATCCACTAATACGCGCTAACTGGCTACAGTACACTTATTTGCAATACTCCTGAACAAACTGGACTCACATTATGTGAAGTTGAACTCATTTTCTACGTCATTGTATATATTAAGAACATTTGATAATATATAATATAATAATACCATATTATTGAGTTATTAACTTACCTTCAAAGTGTCAAATTCATTTTAATTTCCTGTAATCCTCTGAGTTCCAACCAATAGTTTATCTCTCTCCGTTGTTTTATAGTTAGAGAGAGCGGTTTGCACAAAAATGAAAATAGGATGTTTATTACAGTTTTCAAAATGTACAGTCTTAGAAACAAGTGATGACGCGACTCTTGGTGGTGAAAAAGTTTTTATCGCACTACTTAATTATGCTAAATTATTCTCTCGGATACTAGGGCTCTGTTTCTTCAACTTCTGTTGAAATACACCTAACATAGCATTAGTTAACTGTAAGTTAAAAGTATAATTTGATGTTACAAATATTATGTTTCTTCAATTCCACATTTCACATTTTAACATTCTGTTTGTTAACTCTCTGTTAGGATCAGAGATTCTAGAGTTTAACCATAACCTATAACCGAGTATAGGCTCAAGTCTGTTTTCTGAACTCTGGTAGTTGCGATTCTCGCTTGTTTCCGTTGTTTGATTCAGAGAGGATAGAAGTCTTTCTATTCTCTCAGGTTTGATTTCTGCTTCTTTCCGTCGCCTGTATCACAGTAGCGTCGAGCGGCGTGTTGGTATTGCTGTTGTGAAATAGAAAACACTGGAACGAAAAAAAATCGTGGGACTAATTGCTTTCGTTCGAAATAAGCCTTTTGCTGGAAATAATTTCGTAATATAAACCAATTATTGAGACTAAGCAAACAAACAGATCTGCTTTGAAAGCGAAAAGTGAGGCTTGGCAGAAAATAGCTTATACCTTTGCATGAACTTCTGTTCTGTCAAATCAATGAAATCATCCGCTCTGTTTATGTATATTTATGGATATCATTTTCTAAGTAGTCAAGATATAAAAGTTCAGCATCTAACACACCAGCCATATTGAATATTTCTATGCTAACAGAGAGTTAAATGATTTAACGGCATGAAATTGAGCAGTTAAATTAACATGAGTTTTAACAGCCTGTTAGTACTAACAGTAGGCCTAGTTCAAGAAATGTTTCAACTGTGAAGTTTACAGCTAAAATGGAATAACACACTGTTACAATTTAACAAAGATTGAAGAAACCGGGCCTAGGTCTGACTACATAGACTGGGTCTTGACGAGAAAGTAAAATGTCCGACACTAAATCTCAGATATCTAGTTTCCGTGTAGAGCAGTGTAGCTACACAGCTAAGGGACGACATAATAATGATACAGAAAGAATCTTATTACCTCAACTAGTGGTTCGCTTCAGGACCTGATCGCTCGTCCTTTGATCATGCGCACTGCCTCCTTTCTCGGACTTTGAAAATATTTGTGCGCCAGCAATTATTTCTAAGACTATGTCTTCCATTTAAAAAAAATGCAAGATTTTACGAAAAAGAAGTTTTAAATACCTATTTTATCTCCTTCAGTTTAAATTAATGTTCAACCTGGTTTATTATTATTGTGTAAATGTATTCAAGTAAAATGTCATCTTAACAAATTCAAAATTAAAAACAAATATTTCTTCCATATTGTGTAAATTTTAACTACCTACCACATATATACTGGATGTTCATTTCAAAGTGTCATGGCGTCACTGTTGATGAGTCAGCGATTTGAAGCGAGTTTCAGCTTTTGTGTCAGAGAAGTTGCCTATTAATTAAGGCGTTCAATCTGAACTTGAGAACGTGTACTGTATGACTTGAACGTCGTAGCAACAGATGACGGTCTGTACTGTCTGTGTGCTACCATAACCTCTTTCGAACTGTGTTTTGCGCGGGCAAGTCGTACGCAGGTATTTGTTACCATCGGTTGCGTACGGCAACATTCCACAATACAAATCACATGCTCCGTGTCCATGTTGACCGTCGAAGTTAATGTCAACAAATACATAAGTAATCGTCTTAACCCTCTCCACATATCCCGACAGTAAGAAAAAACTCACCTCAGTACATGTTTCAAAACAGTTCACATTCCTGCCGTTACCGTACGTATTGGTAAGTACTCTTCTGAATGAACGTCGTACTTGCTAGGCAACTTCTCTGGCACATGGGTAATACACCTCTGCAGGAGTGTAGAAAGATTGAATTCTCTAGACTCATCGACTAGCCACATGACGGCATACAGCGAGCCATGACACACTTTGAACTGAACACCCAGTATTAGTCTAACAAGAAGAGAATTAGAAAGAAGGATCTAGTTGTATGTTATGGTCTTAGGTCAATAGCAGAACCTATCGAACTATCAGTATGAATTTATTTGTAGGCGCTTCACCAACATCTTAGTATGAGTTTTGCAAGAAAACAGTTTAATATAGGGATTGGAAACGAATGTAACATAAAACTTCTGTCCCATTAAAATTCTACCCATGAAAATTATATTTACGTACCTAATAAGATGTCTATTATTTTCTGATGGTTGCGTAATGGAAATTTGTGCAGAGCTGAGTTATTGCTTTGTCTTCTTTTTCATCACTTCATAGAGTAGACTTTCAGTCTGTTTCTCTTCATTAGAGTCACTTTTCCTGTAGCCTCTTATGCTTTGTCATTCACTTTTTAACTACTTTCTCATTATTAATACTTTATACAGGATGTGTGTACATTTATGTTCAATTCCGTCTTCTAACATCAATGTAATATTTGTCCAGGTCGATCCTTGGAGCTATAACTAATATCGTGACTAATATCTTATTATAGGCTTACAACAAACTGGAGTTCGGCCATCGGTACTTTTGAAAATTTGATCGACAGCTATCGAAACTCGGGAGTATCGACTGCGACCGATACTTGGGAGTACCGACTATTATCGATACCTGGGAGTACTGTCTGCTATCGATACGTTTGAGAAAAAGACTAGAAACTTTTTCGATACCTTTTAGTTTTTGGCTGATTCTCTCTTTCTTCATTTGTTCCTTTCTTTCTTACATTCTTTCTTTCTTTTTTCATCCATTCTTCGTTTCTTTGCCGTTAGACTTCCACTATATCAAAGCTTATGGAATCATATGGTATATCCACCTCTGTTCCGCCTTTAAAAATGAGTTTTCTAGTGTTAAAAATACTTTATAACAGTAAGTTACAAAATAATTTCCACCCGTCGTAAACCAAAACTTACAATATCCCCAGTCGTGGGATAGGGAAATCCCTCAGTGCGCTCCGTAAAGTAAAGGAATTCCTAGGGAAATAGATATAGGCTTAGTATCGTCATCTTACAGACAAAACAGTTCCAGTGTGATGAATTCGATACGTCTAACTAAAATTGGCAAGGTCCGATATTCTCATGAATAATAATTTATTTAAACTTAGGAATTCCTTATCTGCTTCTTATATAAAACTGTACCAAAAAGGCGCCCTTAACAACTGCAATTGCTGTTGTGAAAGCACCTTCGTTATTCGAATACTCTCAAAAACAAAAAACATTTACTTTCGCTTTTAAAATATTAGTAGAGAATAACGCACATCGAAAATCTAAAACAAGTACAGGAATCGAGTATTGGGAAATTATATTAATCCATCTCTCTTTAAAACCTTAACGTTCTGTCCCTGAAGGTACAATAATTAAAAATCTTGTTAACCTCTCTTTAATAATGTATAGACCCAGAAACAAAATTTGGGCCACTTGAGCACTGAGCATGCGCAGTATGTTATAACTGGAACTTGTAAAATTCAGGTGCCCCAAAGTTTGTATCTGGATATGTATATTTACGGTATGAGTGGATGAATTGTGTCACACACCACTTAATACTTTTAAATGTATTGTTCATGCTGTGTTCACAAGCGTAGCTAAGCTGCTTATGTCACACTGTAGACAATATATTAAGAAGAGATATTGTGTTTGTACGTCCTCGGAGCCTAATTTGTTCTAAAAGCAATTGACGGACTCCCTGCAAAAACAAGGTGCTCCACTTTTACAAAGTTGTGAAAAGCAACAAAACACATTCTAAAAACTTCAAATATTAGCTCAACTTCTTTCCCTTTTCAGATGACATCCTAGATACCTAGGTATTTAATTTTATTACTCACTCATTTACTATAATCAGCAATTTAGAGAAGCAAAATATTATAAACAAATAATGGAGCTGTACCCTATTTGCAATAAAATTGAATATAATTAGCCACATTTTGTATTGAACACATATTTACTGTACGAATATCATGAACCGCAACACACGACATTGCATATAACATACATACATACATACATACAGACATAACATGCATACATACATACATACATACATACATACATACATACATACATACATACATACATTACTTACATACATACATTACATACATATCCTCAAAAATTAAATGAATTATAACGATCCCGTTAATTCACTCTCTTACTTTTCTCTTTATTCATATTCTTCTTCATCTTCTTTATAATCTATTGACTTAAGATTCATGAAGGATTCATGAAGTTGTACTCCAACGCTCTTTTAAGAATTCGATCTCTATCACTTGATTTGTAGATAGGTGTTAATATCTGTGGCTTATTATGCTACAATTAGGGCCAGACTTTATATACAAAATCAATTTTTGTAGCGTTTACTATCTTCATAAAAAAACGAAGTGTTAATATAACTGTAGGCTACATATTTTACACTGCATTAAGGTTCAATTGCACGTTTTATTTATTTGTTTAGCTTGTTTCGTCTGGTTGTAAAACAAAACTAGCAAATTTTCAAGGGTTCTGTTGTCGTACTTTGTTTTCTAAAAGGACATTTCTGAATACTGAAAATTTCGTTCAACAACTCTTGAGGTTATTGGACAAAATTTCAGCATGCAAATTGTGAGTTCCTGCGATCCAGGTTCAAGCAAGTCACACTTTCTTAGCACAAGACCTTCTTTGGTTTGAGTACAATCCTGTAACCAAGGTTTCTTGATCACAACACGTCTAGTTTTGTGTTGACAGCTTCATCGTGTGTGGGAAATCTGTTCTGTTAGGAATTCTACTACTTGTAATAATTTTGCAGGAGGTATCACGAACGAATCCACACATAAACCGAACACAAAATACAACAAAATCACACTCTTGTCACTCGGACTGCTGGCTCGCTAACTGAGAATAAGTTAAAAACAGAGGAAGGTGGGTACGTGGTGTTAGGTAAGTAGGGACATTTCTGAATGCTTGTTGTGCAGTAGTTCAATGTGCTCAATTCTCGATTCAAGAGCAAGTGGAACATAAGCAAGGAGTGACTGTTTTGTTTTCACTGTAGATACCGTTCATATACAAGGAATTTTCAGCCATCGAGTACAGTTACCCAAAGAATTGTGTGCTGACAACCAAAGAATCCAGAATCTTATTTTCTTTTTACAAAATATGCAAATTTAAGGGTTTATACAACAAAATCTTTAAAATATACTTAAATAATAATATAAGTATAATGGTCTATTATGCAGGAACGCCTGAAGTATGTAAATGTATTCACGATTAATTTTGCATATTTGTCATCATTGACGTTTTAAACTTGTGTAAAAATGTGTTTGCATGACTTTCAATAGACCAGTAAATACATGCATTTGCATATGAATCATGGCCTAGTTATAATGTTTTCTTCCTCTCACCGTGTTTATGGCACATTTTTCCAAAAAAGGTAATTTATTCTATTTTAAATCGCACATTCAGTTTCCTCTCATTCATTTATTTTAGTGAAAATAATTATTTCATTAATATCTATGATTCCTCGTCGAAACATGGCGGAAAGACTATAACTATACGATTATACTTGTTAGGATTTCCAACCTGTACGGAATCTAACGTCTTAAAGCGAAACAACTGGTGTCATTATATTAGCACTAATTACATTATGTAGCTTGTTATATAATTCTATATCATTGTGTTGTACGGAAAAAGATATGTAATTTGAAACTTAAAAAACATGACATAAGGCAAGTAAAGTGAGATGAGGTAAGAGTGTATTAGGGGCAAGTGTCTATTTGCTTCATTTCTCGTCTACTTTTAAATGAACTGTGGTACTATCAGTGGTCGTTTGTGGTCCTGTAGTTCATTAGTACATTATACTATAATAGATGGCAGTTGTGGTCCGAGTTTGTCTGAAGAAATTTTATACTCTGTGACTAAAAGGTTAACAGTCTTGAATGACTAGATGAGTGTTCTGTGTTTGTAGCTAACTTTGGGAAGTAAATATTTACACAGGACGGTATTTTTTAATGTATTACTAAAATGAACTTATTTTTTGGTACTGTTATGCTATTTTCATTTTCGTGTTCAATCAGAGATGATTTGTTTGTGGTGTGTACTTACCCGAGTTATTTTCTTAATGGAGTAAGAGTGACCTAATGGATCTGGGGTAAGTGTCTACCATGGATTACACTTGCCCCAGTTATTCACGTATTCTTTTAAGATTGTTTTCGTCATGGAGCGTAATTATATTAGAAAACAGGCATGGGAAGGCATTATTTGAAGGAGACTTTGCAAGAAGCTCTAAGTAACATAGGTAGCTTAACTATATTTAGAGCTGCTATTGAATATAAAATTCCGAAAGCAACCTTATATACCATTTGAAAGGGAAGAGGGGATTGAAAAGCCAGACTCTGGGGCGCATACTGCAATTCCAGAAGAACACGAACAGGGCTTAAAAACTATTGAGAAATGAGATTTTGGCCTAAGTCGAAAAAAAAGTTACAGAGCTTGTTGAGAAATATGTGTCAAAAATGGGCTCGGGACTTCATTTAAAATGGTGTCCCAGGTGAAAATTGGTTTCTGGGGTTTAAGAGGTGACATAATCTATCAATTAAGGTAACGCAAAATGTGAAATACTCTAGGAAGAAAATGACTAATCCTAAAGGAGGCCCATTCCAAACCATATTAAGTCCACTGATGTAATTTTTTCAGGAGAGAAAAAAAAACTATGTATATGCCAACTAAGGGAGGAAAATTAAAATTCTAAATTACTAATTATTGGAAGAACCTGATTTATCAGAATCAATTATATTTGAAATCACTTTTACATCAGACTGTCCTGAAATTCAGAAAATATCATGGACATAATACGGTTTGACGTGAACATAAAAAAGAAACACATTTTCTTCCTGAATATTTGTAAAAACTGAATCAAAGTAATTGTTTAATTAATAAGTAACATTCTTTGATTTACTCCTATGTAATATTGAAGCACAAAGATAATGTTCATTAATGCTAACGATCTTGATCAGCTTTCTTTTTTGTCTAGAAAACTCTTTCCTTGCCCCTGTGTATATCATGTGCGGGAATTACACAATAGTAGAACCGACCTTCCCTATATTGGCATGGTGGTTCGAAGAGTGTTAAATCAGCATCTTTATCAATGTTTCTGCAGATTGAAACAAGAATAGGCCTACCCTCTTGTACATCACACGATTATTGTAGAAAACAATTTTTAGTGAAAATAAGTATCCTAACACCTATCAATTAAAACATATAGGCCTAGTAAAAATACTATACCGAAGTTCACTTTGTTGCTGTTTTCTTATTCACTCTTTTCCTGCTATCTCTGCTATTCTCACCTATAGGCACTTCTCCCTCCATTTTCACGGATATCACATGCACAATTGGACTGCAGCGGCATTGAACTGATACAAAGGTCGACAATAAGTCAATACTATAAATTTGAGCTAGTTTTTCTCAGTGCAGGAAACTTGACAAGCAAACTTACAATGGAAAATATTAATTGGTTTTGAATAGAATACGGTTTGACGCGGAGAAATATGTGGACATAATACGGTTTTGCCACGAACACGCAGTTTCATTTATTCCTTTAAAGGGGATTTAATACAATTAGATCCAAACAGATTTCACAGTATGATAGAGCATGTTCAGAACTATACGAACTCATATAAAACTCAATTTCGTCCGTGAGTGGACTTAATACGGTTTGCAACGGACCTCTCATTAGTTGAATACTTGGAATGTTAAAAATTTCTCTAGATGAACCCAGCTCCACAATAAATCACTATGAATTTGGAACCTGGATGAAACAAGTTTGAGTGCTAACCCATCGAAAAGAAAAGTTGTTGGCGAGAAGAATGCACCAGCAAATAAGACGATAAGTAATCTAAGCAAAGATAGTACCACAATTTTAGCTGCTTGCAATGCAGAAGAGGGAAGGCGTCACCACTTGTTATATTTAAAGGGAAATATGTATGGGGCCAGTGAGTTGCACCAGATAGCCATGGTTATTCAGGTACTATTTAAGCAGCCAGTTCTAACGGTTGGATAGATAGTGACATTTGTCTCATTATATTAAAACACAACGCTTGTGCTGGCATTTGGAAACAACAAGTCAGTTTTTACTGGTATATGATGGGCACAATGATAGAAGACTCATTGAACCAGCTGTGGAAGAAAATGTCACTATTCTCAAACGACCACCTCACACTAGCCACATTCTGCAATCGATAGACTTCGCTGTCTTCCGTTCATTCAAAGTGCGCGCTTGTACAGTGGTAACGCCATCATCACGGGATAAAAAATCCCAAAAGTGAGCTTTCTAAACTTAAGGGAAAAGCTTGGCTCAATATAAATGTATGTATTCCTTAGTATTTTAGTGTGTATACTCATGTCTCTTCATTTGTTTTCCATGTGTACTGTGTATCACTCAAGAGACATACTTCGATTAAACGTTTATTTCATGAATTGATCTTGTATTATAAGTTATTTAAGACTCATCTAATTTGTCGAAAAATTATTAATTCCACCTCGCGAGAATTAATATTTAATAACTCCTGATCTAATACACATATTTAAATAAATTAAAAACGGACTAATTTAATAAAAGGGAACTGTATATACTTACTCACTAACATTCTTCAGCAAGCAGTTACGTAGTTACAACAAGCCAAGTACACTCTTGCCACGAAAGTCAGGGGAAGTGTGATCTAATATCAAGGTGATATTAAAATTGAATTAACGTAATTCCAGCTAACTATGTAACATTACGTTATATTACAACAGTGTTTTCTCATAAGCAATTAAAATATACATAAAATAACTGTAACAGTATTAAAACACTTACAGTTTTTTATGTATAATTAATTATGTAACATTATTTTGTGTGAATGTGTGACATTTATTTGCATTATGGAAAAACATTTTCTAATTATTAAACAATATTGCGCTGGCATTATGAATATTGTATTATTAACTCCCAAAAACGTTTCCAGGTGGCTCGGGTTCGAAATCCGATCGGAGCAAGTTACCTAGTTCAGGTTATTTCCGGGGTTTTCCCTCAACCCAATTTGAGCAAATGTTGAGTACCTTTCGGAGCTGGAACCCGGACTCATTTCACCGGAATTATCGCCTTCATCTCATTATCGCCTTAACCTAAGATGTTGATAAAGCGTCGTAAAATAACCTATTTAAAAATATATTAAAAAATTTAAAAAAAAAATTCTTCCATTATTTTAAGAGTAAACCATACTTTGAACAACTTTCGTTAACATTTACTGCTTAATTTTTGTGCGTTATTTTTTAATTTGTGCTTTCATGTTTCATACATGCATTTCTACTTAATTTTTGACGATCTCATTGTGTGTATGTTATAATGCAGTTGTTCGGAAATTAGGTTAAACAACGTTACTGATTTTGTTATTCAGGGACTTATATAACAGAAGTGCGTCAGATATTTAAATCGTCAGTAACATACTAAGGGAGAGTATCCTGCTACTGTGACACAGGAAGGAGAAACATAAAAATCGACACTATCAATTAATAATGTTAGAGTTGTGGGTGATGCCGATTATTTTATAGTAAATGATTAGAAACATTACGTGTCTAAATTACGTGTCAATAAAATATGTAAATTTAATATGCACACAACTTCATACCAAATCGCTATTTATAAAGTTTTGATAAAGCATTTCTTTCATTTGTATATTATCTATAGTATAACTTACATGATGCAGGCCTATAAATATGAAGGAAGTGATATGGGTTGCATATTAATACCAAGAATAGTCCATGTACTCTCCATTCGGCCTATATTCCAAGATCACCTAATCTGTAACGATATCATAGTTGTTGTTTAGTCAACTCTCCGAAGACAGGTCTGAACCTCACTAGTGATACCAAGAAGGCACCACTTATGAGGCAACTAGGCTAGGAGATAATGTGATAGGATGGCCAGTTCCTTTCCCCTCAATTGCATACATCGCCTACTAGCTACATATTACGCTAGTCAAACTTCAAATGCATACAGACAATTGTTTCTCCTCTGACAAATATCGTCGAGTGAGATGTACTGGCTGATAATAATAGATGTACATATCAGCCAGAATCTCAATCAGAGGAGAATATGACAGTAGGAGTATGAAATTCATCCATCCATCCATCCATCCATCCATCCATCCATCCATCCATCCATCCATCCATCCATCCATCCATCCATCCATACACTTATTCACCCATCCACCATCGATCTATCCAACCTTCCATCAAAAGTAAGAGAAAGGATTGGGGTAATACTGAATTATGGAAAGATGGTGGAGAAATCAGTAACATCCTCAGAAAATCTATCTCGCTTCAATTTTTGTCCACAAAAATTTCGTTTGGTGTCTAAGCCCTACGAAATGCAAACTGCGGTGGATGATCGGTGTGGAGATTCAATGTATGGTTTATTGAACGTGACTTATGCAGCTTCCTTTAGCAATTAGTAAGAGTCTTCCTGAATTATTCTCAGAACTCAGTCAGCTGTTTATATAAATAGAATGAACGGACGATATCCTGTGAAATGTTTACTTGCCTCAGATTGTTCCGAGAAATCCGTGTTAATATTTTCAATATGCATGAAGTCTATTCAAACAAATTCTTCGGAGATTTCATGAATTAAGAGAAAACAGGTTGGAAGAAAACAGAATTTTATTGTTGTAAGCGAGGAAGAAAATAGTGGTGGACTATTAAGAAGTTTCGATTGGGGTCACTCAGTTTCAGCCAATGTAATGATTCCAACGAATAGTTATGTTTTATTCCTCTCTAGGACATTTCATCTAAATGCGATGTTTTATTCAAACTACGAAACGTTGTAAAATGTTTACTATAAATTTTCAATTCTTTTCACCCCTAGGCCTAATGGATAAAGTCGAATCTAAACATTTTCAGAATATTCTTGATTTTATGTGAGTATAACAAAATGGTATTATTATTATCATCATCATCATCATCATCATCATCATTATTATTATTATTATTATTATTATTATTATTATTATTATTATTATTATTATTACATAATTACAGGCACAATTCAGGCTAACTCATGGTAATGCCACAGAGTAGATATCATCAAGACAGCAATCTCTTTACTTCCAGTGCAGGACTCAGATACATGGAAATTAATATCTCAGCGACTAACTAAGCTTATACTTACTTACTTACAAATGACTTTTAAGGAATCCGCAGATTCTTTGCTGTCCTCACATAAGCTCGCCGACGGTCCCTATCCTGTGCAAGATTAATCCAGTCTCTATCGTCATATCCCACCTCCCTCAAATCCATTTTAATATTATCCTCCCATCTATGTCTCGGCCTCCCCAAAGGTCTCTTTTCCTCCGGTCTCCTAACTAAAACTCTATATGCATTTCTGAATTTGCCCATACGCGCTATATGTCCTGTCCATCTCAAAAGTCTGGATTAAATGTTCCTAATTATGTCAAGTGAAGAAAACAATGCGTGCAGTTCTGTGTTGTGTAACTTTCTCCATTCTCCTGTAACTTCATTCCTGTTAGCCCCAAATATTTTCCTAAGAACCTTATTCTCAAACACCCTTAATCTCTGTTCTTCTCTCAAAGTGAGAGTCCGAGATTCACAACCGTACAGAACAACCGGTAATATAACAGTTTTATAAATTCTACTTTTATATGACTACTTTTATGTGTCTACTTTTATATGTAGCCTACTTGTTTTACGAAAAGGTATGTTATTGTACAACGATTCAATGTATTTTTAGATTCGGTTCTTAATACCTCTTCTATACCTCCCAACTTTGCCAAGAAACTACCAAAGAAACTGGAATAAATCAACCTATTTGAAAACTTTTCCATGACAATAAATTCCGTTTCAATAAATAGCGTATACTCATTTATATTATTTTGTTTTTGCGAAGGTCCTACAAAATTGTACAGATCTTTTGATCTTTCCGTGAACCAACACTAAACTCTCTCACATAGCGTACCTACCTCCCTGACTGTGTAGTCAGCACGATGCAGGGTCACCATAGAGACATTATAGTGCAAGTACAATACAAGGGACAAATACCCAGTTCGGTGTAAAGAAGATACATCTCTGTCCACGGTTAGAATCGAACCACGGACCGCTTGAGTGGGAAACGGTGTATGTATGCTTAACCTATGCTCTTGAATTCACTGATCCATTGAGCAAGACGTCCCACTATTTAAGAACGTTTTATTTTTATTAAACGCTTTCACAAAAGTGAGGACAAAGGGTTAAAAGACCAATCATTAAGAGAGATAAAGATTATTTATTATTATTATTATTATTATTATTATTATTATTATTATTATTATTATTGAAAACAGCCATGGTAAATAAGATAAATATATCGTACAATAATAAATAATAAGATGCTAAAAAAGGAAAAAGTAATGTTGAAAATGTATTTACAACGAATTAACCGAACGCTCGGTCTGCAAATAACTCTCAAGATATATAATAGATGGCGTTGAGTTCGTCTTTTGAGTTTGAGATGTGCAGTGTTCTAGATATTACACATTTGAGCGAACTCGGAGCAATTTGCAGTTTTATGAAAATTTAATTTCTTTTAAATAATTAATTTTGTGATTAACAATAAAATTACTGTACGAGTATTTCATATGCATGCATTCTAACTAGATTCACTTTTATATATTGAATATTAATAAATATGCGCATTAGTTTAAAATCAAAAGTTGTATCTAATGAAAATTGCGGTTAAACAAATGGAGAGACTGAAAAATAAACTCATGAACGACAGACAAACAGACAATAATTAAATACAAACCGAATGTTATCAACCACTCTTCGATATCGGGGAAGCTAAAAATATTTTTTTTTGTACAAAATCTCAAAAAACGCCAAAAAAATCAGTTTTAATTAATTTATACTTCTAATATGAATAGGGCTCAGAGAATGATGCAAACAACATCGAAACTAGTCAACCAGGCAACATAACACCAAAAATTGTAATGTTAACACAGTGAAGTCGTTATTTATTTATTGAAATCATTTCACAGTGCATCAGTGATCAGATTTATTCGATGTTTCGAAACTATTATGAGATTCCATTATCAGAGTCATACTTTCAAAACAAGGGATGATCACCCAGTTTGATGAATCATATTTGTATTGCCACTCTGACGGATTAAAAAGAATAATTTTGTGGTAAATGGAAACAACTGAATCTAGTCATCATTATAGCTTAGACTATAAGATATTTGAAGAAAGAATTTCTCGCGTGTTTTACATAATTAAATGGCATATATATTATACTTAATCAATCTCTCCGTGACCACACACGTGCTTGATGGTTAGTCTTGCTAATTGGTCGCTTCGCTTGCTTCACAGGCAGCACTTAATGAGCTTCGATCAGAAACAGGTTGCTCGCTAGCGTACAATTAAGTTTGAGGAATCTCCATTCATTGCAATCACTGTAATTCAGATTGCCCTTTTCCTACTTTCCAGCCAAGGATGTCCCAAATCCGATCGTGTGAACATGCAGAGTCTATCACGGATATGATTTGCTTGCGGATTGTGAACAAAACCATGAAGAAGCAAATACTACCTGCATATTTTGTTATTTATTTCTCTAGTGCAGCACCCTCAATAATTACACTATTTCAGACACCATAAACAACGATATCATAGCTATGGCAATATAAGTACGCACCTTTAAAGTAACCTGTCCCAGTTACATTATGGTACTTCTAGCACACTAGTTTGGAAAATATGTACAATTCATTGGAAACAGTTCTGAGAATACTTTCTCGGAATAGACAGAAAGTTTTCCGTTACATCAATGATATTATCTTCCTGTGCTGTAAAGCCATGAAGATTGTTTTTCATAGAAGGAAACGGAAAAATAGGAAGATGCACTACGGTTTATGAATTTCAAACTTCCTATACACAGACATTTCCAGAACTCGTCACTCATCACATTTTGCGTAACTTTTAACGCAAATATGTGTATGTATATATGTATGTATGTATGTATGTATGTATGTATGTATGTATGTATGTATGTATGTATGTATGTATGTATGTATGTATGTATGTATGTATGTATGTATGTATGTATGTATGTATGTATGTATGTATGTATGTATGTAAGTATGTATGTATGTATGTATGTATGTATGTATGTATGTATGTATGTATGTATGTATGTATGTATGGTTTCTATTCATCTATGTGCATCTGTAATCAATAACAAAGTTAATTAAGCTGAAGCTATTCTTTTTCCACCAGTTACAGTAAATCGGTACTACTGTAGTAGTAAGCAACTAACGAAATAAATTAATTGTGGTATAACAGTACAACAGTGCGCACAATTGTAGATTTTATTCCATAATAGTGGATTTAAAATTAAGTTATTTATTAATATCTCACCATGAAACTTCAAAAGGTACAGATAAATATATAAATAAAGTGAAAAAAGCAAAAAGGGAAGAAGAAAAAGGAGATAAAGGATGAAAAAAATAAGTGAAATAGTATGAAGGAAAGATGAGAGGAAGATAACAGGAAGTACAAGAAGAAAGGGAGCAGAAGGTAAAAAAGCACAAAGCAAAAGAAAAGAAGGAAGATAAGGTAGTACATATTGAAAAGAAGAGAAAAGTTAAAAAAAGAAAAGAAAGGCTAAAACGGTAGAACGAGAAGGAGAAGCAAAAATTAAGAGAGATTAAATAGGAAGTAAAAGAAAGGAAATCCCGAGAGAAAAGATGAAAGGAACAAAGAGAAAGGGAGAAAGAAGCGTGGGAGCAAGAAAGGACTGCAAAGAGAATGGGGGAGAAAATGAATAAGAGTAAGGAGAAGATAGTGAGAATGCAGACTTTGATCAAATTGTCTGTAAGTGGCGTTTAACTTGGGGATTAAAAATAATGTTTTTAGACCAGCCACCTGTCCGATAAATAGCGCATTAAATGGTCGAAAGCACGCTGTAAAGAGAAATGAGAGGTAGGCTTAGTTGTGGCGAGGGCGCGAAATACATGGAAAGTCTGAGAAAAGATAAAGATGTGTTAAAAGTTGAGATTAAAATTCTAAGTGCGTAAGAAAGAAAGAGGTGAAGTTTCTGAACTCAAGTGAGAGCGTATTCTAAATGCAGATGAAATCATTGCCATACCTATTGTTATTCATACTAATCCTAAGAAAGACTTGTCCTTTCGCCTTTCGTCCGATTACACTGAGATTTTCATCTCCTGGAGTCTTTGTACATATGGTTTGCGAAGAGAGGAAGGGTCCAAAATGTCTAAACCAGTGGTCGTCAGCACTCGCTGAAATGGGTATGGAATAAGCAGTGCGTTGCAACATGCTCCATTGTGTAGAAGGGAGAGATAGAAAACATAGAAATAATGAAATGTCTATAGAAGAGATGGCTTCAACTATGCAAAGTGCGTATAAGAATTGGATATAATATAATAGGCCTATAAATAAAAACCCAGATAGACTACAATAAGATATACGGATCATTTGCGGAGACAAAGAGGAAGGCAGAAAATAGGAAAGAGTGGAGAAAGCTGGGTTTGCAGTGAAATACCTGTCCTTGAGCAGAATACTATGAATGAATGAATGAATGAAATAAAAACTCAATGATAATTATGGTAGTAGTACTAATAATAATAATAATAATAATAATAATAATAATAATAATAATAATAATAATAATAATAACGTTGGTGAACACAGAGTAAGAGAAAGGTTATTCCGTGAACAAGAATAATGCCATACTATCTGCATGCAATAAATTTGTCCATCTATAAACAAAAGGAATATATATGCATTTTTATATGATCACAGAGCCTTATATTTTGATTGAACTCTCCGTATATCTATAGTATTTTTTTATTTATTTAACTAGTTAGCTATAGTAAATACGTTACATTTTGAAATGAAAAATATTATATTATGTCATTTTAACGGATTATTTGAGGCGTCTAGAATCAAAACTCTCCAAGTCCATAAAACAAAATTTGTGGGAAAATGGAAAAAACTCTTTTCATATAAATAAACATTCTTGGGATATAAACAATGCTTTTATCAAGTATTTTATTATCATTAGATACATTCAAACAAATTACAGGATTGCCCCTTCATTGAAACTAACAAATTCGTAAGGTTAAATTAGCACCTAACTGATTTTGAAACTGAAAAGTGTATTTGGAGGCTTTTGAAAGTAAGAGAATTAGTTCTAAGCATAAAAATGAGTCAAAAAGGAAAACATTTTAACTTAAAACTTACAAATTATGTAGGCAATGAAAACCAGAAATGAAGTAAGATTATGCACATGCTTTAAACATAACGGCAGTATAAATTTGAATACATGTTACACTTTTTAAGTTCACACATATTTTACACAATATTGTCACATTCCTCTTCCTCCAGATTAACAATTTCTTTTTCTTCTTCTTCTTCTTCTTCTTCTTTTTCTTCACGTTCAATGGTATTTCTTGAATTTATAATCTCCACATAAAATTTCAATGCTCTTGCCAATCAGGCCCAAAGTGCTTCTCCAAACGTTTGGTCTCGTCTTTTACCTTAAGTGAGTTCAAAGGCACTCCAAGGCTTAGAATATCAGGATCAATAATTTTGAAATTCTATTTTTGTTCCTTGTTACTACCTTTGCAACAACGGTGTCCGTTCTATAGTTAAACTTATCTTGCGCTGTTATCTGTTCTTTCAATGCAGAGCGTCTTAAAGTAAATCTATTACAGGGACTGAACTTAAAATGGCAGGAGATCTTAAAATTATGTCTGCCTCTTTCTTTCAGTCCTGAAGAGGTAGGCCTACATCTTCACTTCCAAGATTAAAGACTGTTCCATGTTTGCCAATAATATCTTTATATTCTTGAGGATCTACAATCACTTCCTTATTTCTTTTTAGATTACTCCAAATATGCGATCGAGAGGGAGAAATGAATGCCCAATCACAGGAAGTGTAATTTACACTTTTTTAATAGTTATAGGTGCTTCAGTGAGTAGCCATTTAGAGCACATTCCAATCATTGTTGTATTTTTACTTCGTGCAGTAATAAAATTGTCTTATTGCTGTTTATCTGATAAAAAGTAGAAAACGGAGTGGAATTTCTTCATTTCCAACAAACTTAAACTGTTGGATTTCCATTTACTGCCAAAAGCATGATTACAAGCTGGTATAGCAGGAGGGCCACAAGAGGAGTACCGACAAAATTATGTAATTAATTATTAATTGGTAAGTGTAGGAGTACAGTATGTTGTAATAATTTAATACTGTACTTAATATTTATATTTATCATACTATGTTTTCTATGTAATGAAAATATAATTTCAACCACGCATACCTTTCTTTCCTTTTCATTTCTTTTTTCCATTTCTCCCTATTTAGTGTTTTTACACGAGATTTTCTTTGTGAACATTTTTGCAACTCACTGCTCACTCTATCCACTATTTCACTGAATATTATTACAGTAGAAATTAAACTTAATAAGGTTTAACAAGAGCTTAACCACACAAATAATAAATCAACATCGAATAGCTGAGGAATGCTGCATAAAGGAGTCCCACAACCTGATTGGCAGAAAAGGACTTGAAGGTTTTTGAAACTAACAATGGCCGAAATTCAGTTGGATCTAGCGGATATTGAAACTAACCCTAAGTTTTGTCCAGCATTTTCAGAGGAATCCAGCGGATATTGCAGAAAAATAATGCCAGCATCGGATTGGTCATGCGAAGATAGACAGAAAAATAACTTTATCTCATTTTTTTTCTTCAATGGACTTGGCGGGTTTTGATTCTAGACGCCTCATTTATCGACACTATCTCTTAACAAGCATCGGTAGCATAGTGCTGATAACAAAATATTATTTTGGCGATGTTATTTCAGGAATTTTCCATAGGATAAGATAACATTAGAGTTACAGGTTGGGAAGCGTAGGGAAACACCCAAGCAAATAATCAGCTCAAACGAGATTCGAACCCACGTTTTACGCAGTCTTTTAATATGAGTGCAGCTCGTTACCTCTAAATCACGACAGTGGCCTTTTATATGATTTAGCCTTTTACTATTACTATTATTATTATTATTATTATTATTATTATTATTATTATTATTATTATTATTATTGTATTAAATTAATATTATTATTATTGTTGTTGTTAATGCTATTTTAAATTCACCAATTTACTTTCTTTAAAGGATCTCTGGGTCTTTCAAAGCTACTAAAGATAATTATTTATATTGTCTATTACACTTTTACTACATCATACTACTTCTGACCAATAAAACGCACGGAAGGATGTGTTTCAACCAATCATGGTTGTTTATCCTACAATTTTATCACTTCTCTAGCATTTGTTTCTTTTTATCACTTCCCTAGCATTTGTTTCATTGTTTGCCAACATTTAAAACTGCAAATTCTTTACTGTACTATAAAACATGATTTGCGATTGTCATTTGTTTATCCCTTATATAGTCAACTGAAAATGGATGCTCCGTTCAACGTTTCGGTGAAGTTAACATTAATTAAATATAATTTAGTAAGTCAATTAAGAGCTACTTTATTGCATTATAGTACTTATTTCTTCTAATCTTAATATAGTTTCTTCTGTTTTATCACCCCCCTAGCATTTGTTTTTTTGTTTGCCAACATTTCAAACTGCAAATTCTTTACAATACTATAAAACATGGTTTGCGATCGTCATTTGTTAATCGCATAGTCAACTGAAAATGGCGGCTCCGTTCAAACGTTTTGATGAAGCTAACATTAATGAAATATAATTTTAGTAAGTCAATTAATATCTATTTTACTGTATTAGAGTACTTTATTTCTTCTAATGTTTATACAGTTTCTTCTGTTCTTATCACCTCCCTACCATTTGTTTCTTTGTTAGCTAACATTTCTAACTGCAAATTCTTTACGGTACTATAAAACATGCTTTGCGATCGTCATTTGTTTACCGCATAGATAATCAACTGAAAATGGCGGCTCCGTTTAAACGTTTTGGTGAAGCTAACATTAGTGAAATATAATTTTAGTAAGTCAATTAATACCTATTTATTGTATTAGAGTACTTTATTTCTTCTAATCTTTATGTAGTTCCTTCTGTTCTTATCACCTCCCTACCATTTATTTTTTTGCCAACATTTCAAACTGCAAATTCTCTACGGTACTATAAAACATACTTTGCGATCGTCATTTGTTCACCGAAGATAATCAACTGAAAATGGCGGCTCCGTTTAAACGTTTTGGTGTAGCTAACATTAGTGAAATATAATTTTAGTAAGTCAATTAATACCTATTTATTGTATTAGAGTACTTTATTTCTTCTAATCTTTATGTAGTTCCTTCTGTTCTTATCACCTCCCTACCATTTATTTTTTTGCCAACATTTCAAACTGCAAATTCTCTACGGTACTATAAAACATACTTTGCGATCGTCATTTGTTTACCGAAGATAATCAACTGAAAATGGCGGCTCCGTTTAAACGTTTTGGTGAAGCTAACATTAGTGAAATATAATTTTAGTAAGTCAATTAATACCTATTTTATTGTATTAGAGTACTTCATTTCTTCCAATCTTTATACAGTTTCTTCTGTTCTTATCACTTCCCTACCATTGGTTTCTTTGTTTGCCAACATTTCAAACTGCAAATTCTTTAAGGTACTATAAAACATGCTTTGCGATCGTCATTTGTTTTCCGCATAGATAATAGACTGAAAATAGCGGCTCCATCCAAACGTTTTGGTGAAACTAACATTAGTGAAATAGAATTTTAGTAAGTCAATTAATATTTTATTGTATTAGAGTGCTTTATATACTTTCTTCTAATCGTGAATTAGTCAATTAAATCTCACTCGAGTTTTGATTTTCTCTAGATAAACCAAAACCTCTTGTGAGATTACTGTTGATAATTTCGATTTGAATTTGATAGCAAAGCGTAATTTTAGATCGTAATCCAATTGATGTGGGTAACGTCAGAAGGAAAATTACAGGACGGGTTGAACCGGAAGAGAAAGGCTGGAAGTTGTGATGTAAAACCTACTACCAACAAACGTAATCAAATGAATAGTATCAGTAATTGAAGAGCAGCGTTAGATTTATTTAATCGTTCTGTACGTACTGTACAGTAGAAGTGTGTCGGAATCAGAACGCGACTGAGCATTTTGTTTCGATGGCTTTATACAGTAGTATGGACGACCCTGCTCCATCGATGTCTATTATTACACACTGTAACTCTTGTTTGTGTCTGATGCTAACGACTTTAATCCCAGATAAACGTGAAATGTTAACTCGTTTCTGCATCATGTGCGTATCAAACGCCTATACGACTAACAGCTTCTATGCAATCGCAATAAATCACAGATGTGGCGGCAACCAGGCTGCAGCTAAGAGAACAACTCGATGAAGTCTCATCAGCAGTCCAATAGGCGTGGCTGCATCATCTTGCACGCATATCACATTTATAGCTCATGAATAGTTTTATAACACTCAGAACAACGTGGTGCAAAATGTAATGCTGTGTTAGTAACGAACAGAAACAAGTTTGGAAGGCTGTAAAAACGAGTGCCGCAAAGATCACACATATTTCCTCAGTGTGTGTTTTAGGCGTTTCGCAACAATTGAGTTCTTTTATCAACTTGCGAATAATATCACACTTTATAATTTATTTTTGTGAACTGTGAACATGAACTTTCGTTTTCCGCATTGGACAAAATATATATATTTGTGCTCCCAAAAGCAAATAATTTTATTTAATTCATAAATTGTATAGCTTAATAAGCTGAATGTAGTACAAAATTCATATTAATGGTCACGTGGAACACCGTCGGTTAATATAACTACCAGTAAAAATTACCATCTATTCCCTGATTCGGAATTTTTACGGCGCACCGACCTCGGTTTGAACTTAAACAGGTTGACCACGGTAATTTCTAACCAGCCACATTCTAGCAGATAATGGAAATAAACAGTTATTAGCAGACCTAGTAAAACAAAACGGCTGTCAGATTCTTCTTCTTCTTCATCTTTTTTTTCTTCTTCTTCTTCTTCTTCTTCTTCTTCTTCTTCTTCTTCTTCTTCTTCTCCAACTTCCCTAGTATACCACTATCGTGGTGTTAGGGGATTTACTCGGATCCATCTACTATATTGTAGCTGTCACATTCACAGCTGATTATTTCGAAGACAAATATAATAATAATAATAATAATAATAATAATAATAATAATAATAATAATAATAATAATAATTATTATTATTATTATTATTATTATTATTATTATTATTATTATTATTATTATTATTATAGGTTTGGAAGTAAATCTCGAAAAGACAAAGTACATGATTATGTCGTGACCAGAATATTGTACGAAATGGAAATATAAAAATTGGAGATTTATCCTTCGAAGAAGTGGAAAAATTCAAATACAGTACCTTGGAGCAACAGTAAGAGATATAAATGACACTTGGGAGGAAATTAAAAGCAAAATAAATATGGGAAATGCCTGTTATTATTCGGTTGAGAAGCTTTTGTCATCTAGTCTGGTGTCAAAAAATCATAAAGTTAGAATTTATAAAACAGTTATATTACTGGTTGTACTGTACGGTTGTGAATCTTGGACTCTCACTTTGAGAGAGGAACAGAGATTAAGGGAATTCGAGAATAAGGTTCTTAGGAAAATATTTGGGACCAAGAGGGATGGAGTTACAGGAGACTGGAGAAAGTTACACAATGTAGAACTGCACGCATTTTATTCTTCACCTGACATAATTAGGAACATTAAATCCAGACGTTTGAGAAGGGCAGAGCATTTAGCACGTATGGCCTAATCCAGAAATGCATATAGAGTATCAGTTGGGAGGCCGGAGGGAAAAAGACCTTTGGGGAGGTCGAGACGTAGATGGGAGCATAATATTGAAATGGATTTGAGGGAGGTGGGATATGATGACAGAGACTGGATTAATCTTGCCCAGGATAGGGACCGATGGCGGGCTTATGTGAGGGCGACAATGAACTTGCGGATACCTTAAAAGCCATTTGTAAGTAAGTATTATTATTATTATTATTATTATTATTATTATTTATGTTATTATTATTATTATTGTACTTGAATTGCCTGGACAGTGAAGAGGGTGAGAGTGAAGTTTCATTGGTGAAACGAGAGAATTCTTGCACGGAAATAGGTAACGGAAATTTCAGGAGAGATTTCGTATATAAAAATCTGTGGTGTTATTTCTCCTGCAACAAATGGATAATCTAGAACAGTCATGTCAGCATCAGTCCGCGATGAATACATTGCCCGGCGTCTAAACAAGCGAGCACGCGGACTTCTGGACTCTTCCTCTCTTTCGCCGCGATAGAGATGGCAGGGGTGAATAAGTATACTGGTAATACTAAATATATGATTGCTTGCTTTACAGTGCCTACTGAGAGCGTGATGGCACGTGTTAGTGAGACCCTACAGAGTTTTATATGCTTATGTGTTATGTTTGTATGATTATTTTATTTTAATATGTAGTAACTTATACACTGATTTATTTTGTTGGGAAGATAGGAAGAATTAATTTACTCTTTTTCATATTTACACGTTTATTTATGGGAAGTTGATCCATTTTTATTCATTATGCTGTTAAATTATTCTACTACACGTGTTGACTGGGCGAGCCTTTTATTTGTGTCGCTCAAAATTCAGTTAAGTAAAATATAACAAGGAAATTAATTAAATCACTTCATTGGTCCCGTGTTTTTTTTGCGGTAATCGGTTTAATAATTTATTTTTATTAAGAATCATATTAGTAGTTATCTTATAGATGAGCATTATTTTGTGAGAGGTAAAATGTGGAAAGAAATGGCACTCAAAGCAACGTGCATCACATGGAATCCCAGCCTGTATTTTCCGAATTACAAGGAAAACTTTTCTTCAACATCCTCTCACATAACATGCTAAATGTACTGCTAATTAATTACCAATACAGTTTCAGCAACGTGTTAGGAGATTATACAAATATTTTATACAGTTGTGTCTATATTGTAGTTTGGGAGAGGCGCTAATCTGCAATGTGATGTGCATAAATACGTTGGCAACACTGATTAATTTAAATGCTGTAACGTTTCTTTACATTTCCATAGTAACTTCCACCTCAGTGTGCGACTCTCCCCCAATAGCTTGACAGCTGTACTGTGTTCTATTTAGTATTAAAGTCCCGCCGCTCTTATTTCCAACAGCCAATCACGTTGCAGGTCGGCTACATTTAAACGTGTGCGTCTTGTGATTCGCTGCTGATGCCGTTATGCACTACCTAAGGCTCGATAAATACTTAATATAATCGCTCACCATTTTGGCTCTTTCGTTGGCGTTCGCAGAAAGCACACGAGGACGTTATTTTCCGCTCAATTATTTGCTAAATTACACTGCGTTTGATTTATTATCATATGAGCTACGACATGATAATGTTTAACGGTGCGGCAAACAGATTCCTCGCCTGGTAGCTCGGCAACGAAAGAACAAAAATGTCGAACGATACTACCTACCTAGACTTCATAGAGCCTTCACTTCCTAAGGCATAAGCAAAGAGGAGGAGTCACGCCGGAAATAACAGCGACGCGACCATAAAAAGAACAGTAAATATCTTGAGAGATATGATTGATCTGTGGACTCTGAAAGATCCTATTTCGATACCTCCGCAAGCGTTTAATGCAAAATATTTTGTAAGGGAAAAATAAATAGGTGTAAGAAGAGGAGTGCAAGAAAAAGAATAAGGGGAAAAATAGTATTTTAATATTAATAACAAAAATATGTAATCTGAACATAGGTCCGTAAAACTAATAAATTCAAAATTCTGATAGAAAGAAAATATTTCCTGTGTGTTACTCTAAAGCCCCTCTTACGATGTTTTGCGTCTCATTAACGGATCGTGCTCCATCGATTGGGAACAGCAGGAAATATCTTTAATAGTTCAATACATTCCGTCAGAAACTTGAGAGAGACATACATGCAGGAAATCTGATTCACGGCAGTGAACAGTTAGGTTCCGACTGCCTATTTTTGATAACATGCTGGAGCCAGTTCAATGCCTGACAGGAAGAAGAGCGGAAGGGGAAACTATGGCTCAGGTATGTACGGAACTAACTGCTGAGACGATTTTGTAGACGGAAGAGAACAAGGATACCTGAATAATGAGAGAAGATTTTACATATTCACTATTAAGAATTAGGCCCCACTGAAGAATTATAAGACGACTCAACGCTTGTAGTGCTTTTGTCTTCCTCTTCATCTTCCGTTACGCATTTTATATTCATTAGCAATGGAAAATACCTATCTCCACTCTAGTTACTGAATATTCTACAGTCTTTCCGTTTTTTAAGAGAGAAACATTTGAAGGGTTCAGAGCCATAGTGGACCAAGCGCCATTTATTAAAATCTGAGAAAACAAGGATTAAAATTAAGTGATTACCATAATTTAACGAAACATATAGCAAGTGAGATAAAGTGAGCACATTAAAACTAAATGATATGTCAATCTTCATTAAACTATGATATTTACTTAACTTTAACCCTTGCTTTCTCCGTTTTTAATAAATGGCCCGCTATGGCTTTGAACCCTTCATTTATTAGCTACTCTGCAGCAATGCTTCTCAGACTGAGGTAAGCATGCCATGAGTAGTGAGCGAAAAATATGCTTAATTAATTTTAAGCTATTTTAGTGCCATTTATTGACTATAAAATTGATCTTAGCTGACTAGCTGGCTCACAGACGGACTGATTAAATGGCTAGCTAACTGACTGAATGGCTAGCTGGTTGATTGAGTGGTTAGCTGACTGTATGGTTAATTATTGATCGAAGGTCTTACGGACTATTTTACTGACTGATTCTCTAAATAACTAGCTGCATACGTTGAATGCTGATTCACTGACTTTATGACTTAGTGAATGGCTAATTGGCTGATTTATTGAATGACTGACTTATAGACTGAATGACTGGTTGGTTCGTTGATTGACTGAATGATCGGAGAGCTAAATAAGAAACTGGATGACAAAATGATTGGATGATTGATCTGAATGTTTATTCATTAGGTAGCTGATTCAAATATGTAGTAGGCCTATATATTCGGCTGATTGACTGACTAAATGGTCGGCCTGTTGACTAAAGAACTGACATACAGATTGGAGGATAACTTATGTTCGCTCGTTTACTGACTGAATATATGGTTGGCTGGCTGATTGACTGTTTACTGACGGGGTAGCTTAATGATCGACTGTCTGGCTGGTTGGTTGGTTGACAGAATCAATGGCAGAATATCCGACTAAGAAATTTACTAACTACTGGTTGAACGATTGGCTAATTTACTGACTGAATGTATGGTTAACTGACTCTTTGACTTTTTATTGACTAGATAGCAGATTCATCGAATAAATATTTAGCTGGTTGGTTGACTGACTAATGGCCGGCTACCTGACTAAAAACTGATTGGAAGATTAGATGAATGATTGGTGGATTTGCTGAGCGAAAATCGGTCTGATTGGCTGATTGACTATTTACTGACTAAGTAACTGATTTATCGACTAAGTATCTGGCTGGCTAATTGAATGAATGACCGAATAGCTGACGAAAAAACTGACTGAAAAGGAATTGGATGAATGGCTGGTAAATTTACTGGCAATGTACGACTGACAGGTCAACTGGCTGTTTATTGACTAGGTAGCTGATTGATGACCAACCCGGCTACTTGACTAAGAAACTGACATACTGATTGGGTGATATGTTGGCCGATTTACGACTGAACGTCTGGCTCACTGACTGTTTACTAACTAGGAAGCTTATTAATCGACTAAGTATCTGGCTTGTTGGTTGAATGACTCAATAGCCGAATAGCTGACTAAGAAATTGATTGACAGATTGGGTGAATGGTTGGCTAATTTACTAATTGAATGAATAACTGACTTTCTCAGAGACTGTTTATTGACTATGTAACAAATTCATACACTAAGTATTTGGCTAGCTGGTTGACTGTCATGCTGGCTGGATGACTAAGAAACTGATTGAAAGATTCGGTGAATGGTTGGTAGATTTACTGACCGAATGTCGGGCAGACTGCCTGATTGGATTTTACTAATAGGTAGCCAATTTACCGACTAAGTATTTGGTTGGCTGGTTGACTGACTAAATGTCCAAATAGCTGACTATGAAACTAACAAACTGATTTGTTACGGTTAGCAGATTTTCTAACTAATTGAATCTTTACTGACTAAGTAGCTGATTGATCGACAAAGTATCTGGCTGACTGGTTGGTTTAAATGGCCGGCTAGCTGATTAAGTAACTAAGTGGAAAACTGGTTGTGACTAGTTGGCAGATTTGATGAGTGTTTGACTGATGGATTAACTGTTTACTGATAAGGTGACTGATTGAATAATAATATACTCTATTGATTGGATAACATATAGGCCTAATTCAAGTACTCAATGACTTATGACACTAGGAACTGAGACGGTGGTGTCAATCAAAACTATATTCTGTGGTTACTTATTCCCTGGAACTTTCCCGTATAGCAACACCTTTACGTTTTTTCTTGGGAATAGCAAACAATGTCTCATTGCCTTTTTGTCGGTGATCCTGATCGTGATGAATGTCATTTTTGTTTGTTGTTTAGTCAACTGTTCGAAGACAGGTCTGTGCCTCAAGTGATACCAAGAAGATTATAAAATGATAGAGCAATGGCAGGACGGTCGAAGTGCACTAAAAATGTCTGTCCCATCCCGCCTTTTTTCTCTCTTAATTTAAAAGTAAACTCCATAAATTAAATCAGAATAAATGCCTTTAAAGGTAAAGCGATTTGTATTTGTTACGAAATCTGAATACAAAATTTTCGAAAGCAATTCTCAGACACTGGAAAACAAAGATAAAATTTTTGGAGGAAAATTGAAACGATGAACCTCGCCGTAAGAACAATAATTTTTACGATGTTGTCAAGAATGTATAGCTGGAAATTCATAACATTTCTAGCAATATCTATATTTAGGTGTGTATCTTATCTATTTTCTGGGATCACGCGGTCAATGCTTTCGGAACTGTGGCCCTCGACCTGTTGCGTAAGGGAGCCGTTGTTAGGGGCAGACTAAGGATAAAATCATGCTTTAAAATAGAACAAATAATTAAGTAAACAAATAATACAACACAAGCCTAAGAAGCGAACCATTATAAAATATATACATTTTGAACTGGATTAATAAAGAAAAAAAGTAAAGAAACAGACAAGGAGAGATAAAGATATGAAGAAGTAAACAAATAGTCTAAATGTAAAAAAAAAAAAAAAAAAAAAAAAAAAAAAAAAAAAAAAAAAAAAAAAAAAAAAAAATCAGAATGACAAATAAACAGACAAGTAAATTAAAGTTAGGTGTAAGTGAGGAAAAAATAATGCACGAATAGGCCTATGTATATGAGATTAGATGAATATATAAAATATTAAACAAGTAGGCCTACATAACTTATGTAAAAATTGTTGTGTGCTCGACAGTGGTTCTACATCATCTTGCTGTGTGCGCTGCACTCGTCCGTGGGCATGAACATCGACCCCGTCTCGCTGGGAGGTCTGCAAGACAACGGGAGCATTCTCAGCACCAATGTCACGGCTCGCCGATGGGGAGCTATTCTGGAGGTCGTCGGTCACGGTAAACAACCATAATATTATCTGTGTTCCTTAGAACAATCTCAACTTCTACATAACTTATTCGTAATTCCTTTCCTACCCCGAGATAAGGAAGACCCACAATAAACCGGGAACAAGAGCGGGAAGCGGAGGACGTTAAAGTGAAGATTTTTGATTGACAATAAACAGAGAGCGGCAACGACGATGCACATCGATATTCATGTCAATAACGAAATGTAAAGCCGATATTATGCATTATGATGTTATTTGTGTATAATTGACCAATGGCGTTCTCTCATGAGTACAAGAAAGCCAACATAAATACAGGTTAACCAACTTTAAAATTTATGACACAAAAATATTTAAGAATTCAATTCACGTTGTAATTTGGTCACACACACGTAGCTGCGTGACGTGTATATAGAAAGTGACTCTACTAAATTTCTGAGTTAGTTAGAAACAATGCATGAAGAACAAATTATGTTACGGCTTCCTTGCTACAAAATATACGATGACCAAATAGTTTTATGATGACAACAAAAAGAATCTAGTAGGCTATGATCGGAAACGAGAACGGCAAAGTTAAAACTTCGCCAACTTTCACGTTCTCGTTCCCGAGTTCCGACAAGCTTCTCGTTAATTGTGAATGCTCACATTTAAATATATGTATTTTAACAATTTTTCCGTTCCCTTTCCTCGTTGTCGTTTCCGTTCCCGGTGTGGACCAGGCCATATTGTCACTGCTGTATGACAAGCAAAATTTCTTGGTAACATTAAGATAGTAATGGTTCGAAATGGTAAACTGAACTAGGCGTTTTCTAAAATCTTTTCAGTGATGTTATTGCTGTTTCAGAAATGGTCAGTAACAAGAGAAACCTCCACCTTATGTCGAAAAGAAATGTAAATACTGTAAAGAGCAAGTGATGACAACCATGTACAGCAAAGGCGTCCAAAGTAGGACTCTCGGTTACATCCCCGTAATCACCAGTGTCTTTCCTCCCTTTGTGCGCGACCAAGCCTCTTACTTGAAATATACAGCGGCACTATTGTACAGTTGTCAAAAGAAAAAGTGGCCGCTCTCCAGAAACAAAGTTCCCTTCGGGTATCTTCGCTACAATTCGGAGACAGGCGATGTTACATGTTGTTTGACCACGTTGCCTGATATCTACAGTTATAATTAGAGTACTCCGTGTGTTACTTGATGGTGTAAGGGTAGCGTTCCGGCCTGGTATTCGGGAGGTCCTGCGTTCGAGTACAACCTAGTTCTTTTTATGTTTTTTTTGTTTTCTTTTTAAGAGAGAGAGAGAGAGAGACAAAATATACATAATTGCTCCTTTCTCTTTTACGATTATTTTTTCGTAATTAACACCAGGTTAATTAATATATTATGCCATAACTTTATCATTATGATATTGTGGCTGCAAATGGAAAGAAAAAAGATTTTATTCTCAACAAAAATATCTTTCGTGGCATAAACAAAACAAACTTACTGGCGTCTACCTTAGAACATTCAAACAATTAAGCGTTCGAAAAACAAAACAAAAAGCCACGGTTCAATATTTAGTCTATCTTTCCCTTATCTTGACCACACCTTGCAGTCGAGTGGGCATGGAATCGACTAGTCTTTGCAAATAGCGACTGTTCTTAGACACGAAATTCCAGGCATTCTGAACATACATAAGTGTTCTGCCCATGGGCAGGTCTTTCATTGTAAACCCAGCATTCTCCAATTTTTTCTATTTTCTGCCTACCTCTTAGTCTCCGCATATGATCCACATATCCTAATGTCGTCTATTACTCTTCTCAACCAGTGACCCAACAAATTCCTTTTTCTCTTTCTAATCAGTTTCAGCATCAGTCTTTGTTCACCCACTTTTTCCAACACAACTTCATTTCTTATTCTGTCTGTCCACTTCACACGCTCCGTTTTTCTCCACATTCACATTTCAAATGCTTCTATTCATTTCTCTTCATTTCGTCGTAATGTCCATGTTCCTTCCCCATACAATGGCACACTCCACACAAAGCACTTCACTAGTCTCTTCCTTAGTTCTTTTTCCAGAGGTCCGCAGAAGATGCTCCCTTTTCTATTAAAACAAACATGGGCATCGTGCCTCACTTGAGAATTAGTGCGTCAATGACCTTCACAGAGCTTATCGCTCTGAGTGACATCATCTTCACTGTCCCCGTTCTTCCCTCACGTAGCTCCTAGGCGTGGGCGGGTTCTATATCAGTTACATAAGCAATATCAGTTGTGGCATAATGGCATTATCAAAGCAGTGTGTACGCGTTAGAAATGGAAGAGTTTTTTTTTTTTTTTTTTTTTTTGCTGTTCAGAAGGGGAGAACATACGATGTCTGTTATGCTCGAAAATCCTATTGGGCATTAATACATTTAATATACAACGACATTATCCTTATGTCATAAAGAACATGCTGAATTAGAAGGAAAGACAAATTAAATGTTATTTTTTCGTGCTATTCCGAAGAAAATTTATGATCTTAACATTTGCATGGTATATTAAATAGGACATTATACCTTAAACACGCTGCATTAAAAGATACTAGGAATTAAATGTTTTTTGTACGTATTATTTCCAAAAGAAACTTATAAAAAAAAAATAAAATGTGCGTAGAAAACGAAATATGATTTTCTGAAATTATTTTAGGTCGAGTACGTGCAAATCTATTAAGTAATCTTGATAAACGCCAGAATATTCAAGAAAATAAACGTAGACAACGTGATGGAATATTATTGGCTAGTTACGCAATTTCTCGCCTGTGATTTAAATCAGTTCAATGATGGAGAAATAGTAAAGAGGTTTATGATTAAAGCTGCCGAATTAATGTGCCAAATTGAATAAAAGTTTTCGATTCTCTCACGTTAACCAAGCGCTTTCCTAATAATTCGCCACTGACCGCCTTAGCGATTACGATAAGGTGACGCAGGTCACAGCAGTTTATATTTCCCATCCTACTCTGCAGTCTCCTCTCCTAATGAACAAACTATTTCAAATCGAGTGCCTCGCGTAACCGAAAATTGTGCCCATGTATGTACTAAAACCTTCCTTTGCTCATGTTTGTAGTTTTTCTTGGGAAGGATAAATGCGGTAACTTCCCGTTGCTTTCCGCACACCACTGTCTCTTTCGTATATGGGAAATGCGTGTTATTATTCGGTTGAGAAGCTCTTATCATCCAGTCTGCTGTCCAAAAATCTGAAAGTTAGAATTTATAAAACAGTTATATTACCGGTTCTTCTATATGGCTGTGAAACTTGGACTCTCACTCTGAGAGAGGAACATAGGTTAAGGGTGTTTGAGAATAAGGTGCTTAGGAAAATATTTGGGGCTAAGCGGGATGAAGTTACAGGAGAATGGAGAAAGTTACACAACACAGAACTGCACGCATTGTATTCTTCACCTGACATAATTAGGAACTTGAAATCCAGACGTTTGAGATGGGCAGGGCATGTAGCACGTATGGGCGAATCCAGAAATGCATATAGAGTGTTAGTTGGGAGACCGGAGGGAAAAAGACCTTTAGGGAGGCCGAGACGTAGATGGGAGGATAATATTAAAATGGATTTGAGGGAGGTGGGGTATGATGATAGAGACTGGCTTAATCTTGCACAGGATAGGGACCGATGGCGGGCTTATGTGAGGGCGGCAATGAACCTTCGGGTTCCTTAAAAGCCATTTGTAAGTAAGTAAGTAACTGTCTCTTTCGTATTTTATTAGATCCCAGGGGGCCCAGGCGTGGAGATTAGAAGAGTAGATTTTACTAATTGGGCCCTCCAGACTTCACCGAAATTCACCGCAAGGGTTAAATATTAGTTCTATCAGGATGTTTGACCCGATCAGAGACCGGAAAATCCCAATTAGCCTTTGGCCCTCGCATCCTGGGCTAGCTTCTACAAATCATCAGATAATCTTGGAGGGGGATTGGGCCAATTTTTCCGCATTGCTCTCGTAGCGGAAGAACGTCGGAATTTAGATGTAAACGTCTCAGGTTCAATTCCTCGTCACTCCTTTTCATTTTATTGTGGTTCAAGATAATATAATGTAATAATATAAAAAGAAAAAACTAACATCAGTATTATGCAACTGTATTGTTCCAAACCTAATATTAAGTTTATGTTATTTATATCGCTAAAGAACGATAACTGAGTATAAATTATAACTCGAATGTTGTTTATGTCGCTAAAGAACGATAACAATACAAATAACTTGAATATTATTTATACAGTATCACAGAGTATAAATGATAAATATCTGTTTGTTTAATTAATGTAAGATATTATATAATATATATTTAATTATTTAAATAAAATAACCTATTTTACAAAGAAAAATGATTATTTGTATTATAATAATTGCATAAAATACAGATTTTTTTTATCGCGAAAGAACAATAACAGAATAAACGAGCACAGAATATAAATGAGCACAGAATATAAATGATAACTTGAATATTGTTTATACCGTTAAAGAACGATAACAGAATATAAAGAACGTGAATATTATTCATATCGTTAAAGAATTATAACAGAATACAAATGATGACTTGAATATTATTTATATTTCTAAAGAACGATAACACAATACAAAAAAATATAACTTGAATATTATTTATATATCGCTAAAAGAACGATAACAAAATATAAATAACTTGATATCGATAAAGGACGATAACAGGATATAAATGATAATTTGAATATTATTTATATCGAAGATTGATTAAAAAATAAAATGAAAATTTGAAGAAGGCCCCAACCCACAACTTTCGAATCATTAAGCACGCACTCTACCGCTGGTCTACGAGACGCAAATATGGAATACTTACATAGTTCCGGAACTGCATCTACAAGCACATGCATAGTAACATCGCCATGACCCGAAGTGGACTTAGAAAATATTCGTTGTTCACGAGTGCGGCCACTTTTTTTTTTTTGACAACTGTACATGTCATGCTGAATATGCAGAACTGAAAAGTATTATTATTATTATTATTATTATTATTATTATTACAATAGAAGTGTAGATTACTTGCGTGGCGTTTAACGATTCATTATTTCAAGAAACTTACTGAGCTGAAGGAGAAGCACACAATATTTTGACAGAAGAACGACTACTAGCAGTTACGTTGTGGCATAGAAAATACGTAAAGCCCTTACATCGTTTCAAGAAGAGTTTGTTAAATCGTGTATGGTGGACATGTTAAAAAATGTGCCCCCAGGAACTGACTAATTAAAAAAAAAAACTTGCACCTTTCACGACGAAGTATCTTCCGAAGAATTGAATTGTTGTCCACTGATAAAAGTAGGCAGGTGGATGCGAAAATCCGTAAATGTGTGTACTTTTCTCTATCTCTCTTGATGAAAGTACAGATTTGATTGACACAGCTCAGTTGGCAATATTTGTAAGAGTAGTTGATGACGAATTAAATGTCGGAGAGTATGTGCTAGAATTGATTCCTTTGGAAGACGCTGCTAGAGGAGAAGACATATTTGATGGAGTTTGCATTTGCCGAGGAACTTATGTGCCAAATAAATATTTCTAAGTGTATAGTACCGTACATTAGCAGAGACATTGAAATTTGTGAAACATAACACTGTATGTATTACTCACAAGTGTTTCTCCGTAATTAAACACTACATGCGGTTTTGTGAATGAGTAAATTTATTTTAACAATCATATGCGTCGTCCACTTTCAACTCGCAGTACACCTCTTGCTGTCTGTGTCACGGGAGAATAGTGCGTGTAGCCGTTGTGGCTGTTTTGCGGGATGTATTTCCAGTAGGACGCTGAAGGCAGTTTTGGCTGCCCTTGATGTACACTAAGGCACATAATATTTGAGCGGATAGAAATGTTTCAAGATCTGTAGCGTGGTTAATGAGAACCTATAGTTTCAATTCTTATCAGAATAAATAAATAAATAAATAAATAAATAAATAAATAAATAAATAAATAAATAAATAAATAAATAAATAAATAGGTAAATAAATAAATAAATAAATAAATAAATGAATGAACGAGTGAATGAATAAATGAATGAATGAATGAATAAATAAATAAATGAAAAAATAAATAAATGAATAAATAAATGAATAAATAAATAAATGAATAAATAAATAAATGAATAAATGAATAAATAAATGAATGAATAAATGAATAAATAAATAAATAAATAAATAAATAAATAAATAAATAAATAAATAAATAAATAAATAAATAAATAAATAAATAAATAAATAAGTGAATAAGTAAGTGAATAAGTGAGTTAGTAAGTGAGTAAGTAAGTAAGAAAGTAAGTAAGTAAATAAATACATAAGTAAGTAAATATATATATATATATATATATATATATATATATATAAAACATACTAGAAATATAGCCTAAAATATTCTGTTTACAATTTAATACATGAACAGCCTTCTACCTGACGTTGTTAACGACAAGCCAGATGCATAACACCTCAGAATAGAGTAGGTATACAAACTGGTTGGTTTATTTTACGACGCTTTTATCAATTGCTATGGTTATCTAGCGTCTGAGTAAATGAAGGATTAGAGCATGGGTATCCAAACGTCTATGGAACCAGGAGATATTGCACGTCAAGCATTCTCTGCTAAGGTCAGTAACTTTCCATATAAAATAGGAAAAACGACCTAAAAATATGTGCTGCGGGTTGCTTACGCCAGGGGTTACCTCGCACGAGTTACAATTGGGCATCTATGGTTTAGAGAAATGAGTCTAGGGTCAGCGCCGAAGTTACCCAGAATTTGTTGGGTTTGGTTGAGGGAAAACCCCAAAAAACCTTCAACCAGATAAGTTTTCCCAACCATGACTTGAACCCGGGCCCACTTGTTCCACAGTCAAACACGTTACTCCACAGCGATGGACCGATGCAACCTGATATCCAACGTTGCGTTCGAGCGTGGATTCGAATAACTCTTGACCTGATTACCTGTTTGAATTTTTCCCATGCTTTCTCGACCGGATGGATCATTGTTCTGACAACATCTTTTACTCCATACTGGTTGGATGATCGTTCACCTCTGTCGAGACATATGAACCTAAGGCCAGCAGTCGATTTGTCGCCCTTGGGTCTTCATGGACTGTCGCGCCACGGATTTAATTTTTAATTTTTAATTTTCCCAACTCTAAGGCGAATGTCTCAGCCATTCTCATGGCGAATCCTCTGTCTCACCAATTCTAGATGACCTCGCAATTGATACATCGTTATTAAATGACCGCTTAAAAAGAGATACCTTAACTAGATCTCTGTATACTTCTAAGAGTGTATTGTATTGTCATTGTACACTTGTGAGAAGTTCGCATCTCTCTGCCAACATTAATTTTATTCATATGCTAAAGAAGGGAGCAGATAGAATAGGCCTATTTATTTGTGTTCTACAGACCTCGCTGTTGAGATAAAGGAAAACTTACAGACAGTAATAATATTAAACACGTTTTCCAACGCAAACAACTCAAACGAAGGTTTTGAGCTGAAATAAGTTTTTTTTTCTCTCTTTATAGTTCGGATTGAAACTAATCAGTCAGTGTCTCACAGCAGCTAGATCCGACTTAATTAACAGCTGCTAGATCCGACTATTTCGGAAGATTCATTTGTAAGATTTCTCTGGAATTTTGATAACTTGAAAGAGTTTCCTGCGTTGAAATGCTTTACTCTTTAGGACAGAACAATTTTGAATTGTGACATCACAGAGAAATGACTATGTAAGGATTATTAATTTTTTGGTCCTAAAGATTTGTCTGTTATAGTTAATATTTGTTAATTATTGAGAAAAATTCGCTCCGACGCCGAGGGTCGAACCCGGGACAGCCAGATCTAAGCACTGGGTGCTCTACCACTGAACTAAGCCAAGGCTCAATCCACAGCACCGGATCGAATATTTCTCCTTTGGTTCTCCTTAATTAATTAAGAAATTACTCATCAATTTTACAAGAGTATCTCTCATTCAACGACATCACCAACATTATTATGAACGACTTAGACCTTGAGACTTGTTCTGTCTAAAATATTTGTAGAAATCTCGCTGAATATTCCTAGCTAATCTACAATATCCTTGTCTATAGTTGTAGCCCTATTGTCTATACAGAATTCTGCTATAATTCTCCAATCTTGTTGTGTGTATCAACCAGTTAGTCTGATGTATTTTATTCTATTTACAATACTATTCATTAATAACGCTTATTTTCTTATTCTTTCATTACGTATACGACTAGCTACGTGAATCTTATTTACTTCGTGACATTTATGAGGGTTTTATTCGTTCCCTGGTCACTGCCCACATTTCTCAACCATGTAACAGCTTTGTAGAACTATAAAAAGGTTTATTTTTGTTACTTTGTTTTAGAAAGTGCCTATAAGTTATTGAATTATACTTAATTTATTGCCTATATTGCTCCGTAGGACCTCCAGCTTTACTACCTTCCAAGAGAAATATTAAATTTATCACCTTTAAAAGTCTACCGCTCTCGGGAAACATGGTTACCACTCGACCACAGAGGATGTCCCTTTTCATAAATATTATATTTAATCTAGTGTTGCACTTTTTCAGTTATAATGTAGACATGGCTCGGGATGAAACAGAAATGATAACAGTTATGCAAGTCCAATAATTGCCTCACCAAACGCGTTCGTTATTTATCACATTCTCTCCAGCTCTAGTTAATTGTATTTGTTTTTTTTTTTCTTTCTCCTTGTCTTGTCATTGTTCTGTGTTATGCCGATTTCATGACCAGGTAGGCCCGCATTTGTGAGATATTAGTGTGCGATCTAAAAGAATCTCCCTCCCCTACCCGTAATAATGTGTACGTCGAATAAAAGGGGAAGTTAAACAGTGTAAGAAAATAAAGATGTAATTCCTTACTTCATCTTTTCTCATACTTCTCTCTACACATCTCAAGATTCTCATCTGTGCCGTCTATAGCCTATTTTCGCCCACGTTTTTCATGCTATCATATAGGCCTAAATATCGAGGAATAGTCATTGTCTCAGTCGTTATTTTATTTCATTTCAGATTATATCGGTTTTCGTATGTTCACGTTCTTCAGAAGAATGCAGTAAAAATTAACGTTACGCCACTGTTATTACTTATAATAATAATAATAATAATAATAATAATAATAATAATGGCTTTCTTTAACCTGGCAGAGTTATGGCCGTAAGGCCTTCTCTTACACTCAACCAGGATTAAAACTTGCTTACATAGTTGAACATACAACTGGCTCGGATGTAAATAATTACGTACTGATACGATTTAGGTACATAATGAGATCAAAAGAGGTAGTTCCATAAAAATTTACCTCATTAAATAAAAATAAACATAATGGAATACATATTAATGTTGTTAGAATCAAATACGAATCACACAAAAACAGGAGCCGATAGTTCAATAAAAAATGTACACAGTAAAATTAAAAATATGTAAACACATTGGAGTACATATTGGTATTATATTACAAATAAGTAGGATTCACATAATTAAACCACAAACCGACAATTGAATCAAATGTGCACAATAAAAAAATAAGACTAATAATAAAAATAATAATAAAAAACACAGTGGAATACATATTGGTGTAAAGTGATAAATAAACACGATTTACATGATTACACAATAAAAAAGAAACAAAAAAATAAATAAATACAGTGGAATGCATTGCATTAAATATTTATAACGCGTTAGGTCTGGCAACTCATCATAAGATATTTTTCTAACTTACATTTCAAAGAACTTAAAGTTCGGCAGCCCTTGACTTCAGGCGGCAGAGAATTCCAGTGACGAGAAGTAGCAACAGTGAAAGATGAAGAATAGAGATGATGTGTGGAGTGGTATTTCTAGCGTGTTATCATATTGTGATCGAGTATTTAAGTTATAATAGCGAGAAAGATTGCTATTCAAATTCTAACAACGTAAAAACATACCATCAGAAACATTTTCAATAATGTAAAACAGTTGCATCAATAAGCCTCGGGTTGCATTGTAAACATTCGGGTCCCTCCTCCTTAAAAAATGGTTGAGGGATGTCTCAGTGATCTGATTGTTGACAGGACCCCCAATGAGCTTAATGAAATTTCGATATACATATATATATATATATATATATATATATAATAATAGTAATAATAATAATAATAATAATAATAATGATAATAATGATAATAATAATAATAATAATAATAATAATAATAATATAATACAAAACACATTTTTACATGTAATGGTTGACCTCACATTTACACGTATTCCATGCCACCATTAACAATCATTACAAATAACACTTCTTTGCAGTATACTTTATTAAAATTACTCTATTCCCACTTTCTATCTCTCCTCTTACTGCTCAGTCTATCGTCTATTTAATACGAATCCTACCTTCCTCTTGCTATTCATTTTATTCACTGGTTCACATGTACCTTACTGTTTATACCAGTTCACTTCTATAGCCGATTCGTTATTCAGTTCGCTATTTGCTATAATAACTTATTCACACCATCAAAAAATTCA
Source organism: Periplaneta americana (assembly GCF_040183065.1). Classification (NCBI taxonomy): domain Eukaryota; kingdom Metazoa; phylum Arthropoda; class Insecta; order Blattodea; family Blattidae; genus Periplaneta; species Periplaneta americana. The sequence continues at coordinate 92,991,215 of NC_091118.1, read as the reverse complement.
TACTATTCACAGCTTCCTTACTCTAATGCAGCGGGTATATAGAAACATTAATTGTCACGCTGAATAATGTATTATTATTATTATTATTATTATTATTATTATTATTATTATTATTACTACCACTAAGTAGGCTATGTGTTTCTATAATTCTTCTGTACGTGCATGAATATTGATATTTTTTTATCTCCCTAGAAGAATAAAATTATTAGGTTTTATCTCAGTTTTAATCTTCTTAATCTTTAGATGAGGGTAACTACTTATTAGTTATTCATTTAACAATAATATTGTAGAAAAACTGATTCAATATTATGTGCCAACGAACTGTTAAACGCCAGGAATTGACATGTCTTAAATCATAGCCAGAAAGAAAAAGACATAAATAAATGTAAGGAAGTCAGCTACCTAATGGGGTTTGAAATATCTCGTGCTCTAAAGCCTTTTAATAGAACAGAATTTCTAAAAAAAGTAATGATTAAAATAGCTTAAATAACTTGTACACAAGAAGTTTTTTTAATTTTGAAAAACTACGAATTTCTCGACCAAGTATTGAAAGAAGAATTTAGAAAATTTCTGATATATTCAAGAGGAAGGTTAAAAAAAGAAGCAAGCAAAATTGTATGTTATTCACTGGCTCTTGATGACAGCAATGACATTACTGATACAGCAAAGCTTGAGATTTCTATCCGCGGGATTGATCAAGATGTTAGTACAGGAACCACTACTGGTTGTAGTTTTTATGTCAAGTACCTTTCCTCCGTCTCCTTACTTCATAGGCTGTCTGTCGCATGTAAACACTGCAGCTCGAGTTTTGGTCACCGTTGCTCTAATGCCTTGATATTAATCTAACTCAGTACCATTAGACAGTTCCTACTACTTGACCTTTAACTCATTCCTCTAAAAATTCTAAGTTATTTTTCCCCTACTGAAACAGGCCGTTCTCAGCACCGATCTCTACCTCTTTCACAGACCACTCCCCCTTCCCTTCTTCGTAACTTTACTTTTTTCATTCGCTTGTTTCCCTCCATCATATTTTTCACCACTTTTCGTTATTCCCATCGGCTCACTTTAATATTTATTAGTATGAAATAAACTAACCTCTCTCCAGTTAATTAGCTAGTGTAAATACCGATTTTGTAATAATTGTAAATTTTAATACATAACTGCAAAGAGACATAGGCCTAAGTTTTGAAACTTAACAAATCCAACATAATTATAGGCAAGATAACATCTTCGTTCAATTCTTTTACGTTGTTCATTGTTTCCAACAAATATTTGATAAAGCTGGTAAATAAATTAGTGCATTATTGGCAATTTTAAATATTCATTTAATTCATCGTTTTTTGCGCAAGGGCAGGTCTTTCATTGCAAACCCAGAACTTTCCAGCGTTTCCTATTTTCTCCCTTTCTCTTAGTCTCCGAATAAATGTTATGTTTTATTTAACGACGCTCGCAACTGTCAAGGTTATATCAGCGTCGCCGGTGTGCCGGAATTTTGTTCCGTAGGAGTTCTTTTACATGCCAGTAAATCTACTGACATGAGCCTGTCGCATTTAAGCACACTTAAATGCCATCGGCCTGTCCCGGGATCGAACCCGCAACCTTGGGCATAGAAGGCCAGCGCTATACAAACTCGCCAACCAAGTCGACGTCTCCGAATATGATCCGTATAATTTTAAATAATGGATGTGTAATCCGCATAGAATTATTCATTCATTTATTTGTCATAACGGTCCGTTTGAAATATTTGCTATTTTACTACTGAAATTAGTGTTCAAAATAAATGAGATGTTCATATTTCTTTTTATATTTTAATTCTGATTTTGTAGGGATCAGTTTACCAATTGTTTCCTTACATTTTACTAAATCAATTTGTGGAATATCAATTTCTACTTCTGAAGATTATTTAATCTATCGACTGACATGAATAGTGTCGACTGTTTGAATGGTGGGTCCTGAATTGAACATGATGTCTAAATCTTAATGTTATTTAAATAAAAATAAGGAAATACAACACGATAGGAAATAAAATATTGTACGTTCCAAGGTCCAAAGTGTTTCAGGTATTCGTTTCGAAATTCCGGGTTCACTTGACGGACCGACTGTAAACACCTCAACTCATATGTAAAACCTCATTTTCGGTCCACGTAACGTAAATAACCATTTCAGGGTTCTTTTAAAGTTCCAAAAAAGTACTAAATTTGTTTATTTTATGTTCTATTTTTTTTCCTCCTATGTTTTCGTTTACAATGGATAAATTTATACTGTATGTATTATGTAATTTCAAAATAATTTCTAGATGCCTTAGTTGCCGTGATGTTTAATATTTTTTGCAGAAGCAAGACGAATTGGTACTCTGCATGAATACGGCCTTCTGAGGCCATTCATTCAGATAATATAGCACATATAGGTTCCAGAATGCGGTAATAGGATGGAGTCAAAACATAAAAGAAAACCGAGATGCCATTCTCTCTCTTTTCGCCTCAATCCGCTCCATCGAAAACCATGAACGCCGATACAAGTATATTCCACCTATGTAATAAAGTAGTGAACAATACAATTATATACGCAACTAGATGTAATTTGTGTTGTTAAGCAAGCTATTTGCTTCTTTTATACCTTGTGAGAATGCTGCGTGGTATACGTATGTAGATAATATTTTTATTCCGTCTGCATTAATTTTCCAGGAATCGGCGGGGTCCTGGGCTGGTTTCTGGGCCCGTTAGCCAATAATGTAGGCACCCTCTTGGGTGGTGTGAGCACCTCACTGCTGACCCCAAATAGACCAGTTGGCATCTATGAACCTCCAGGAAACATCGATGGATCTGTCCCTGTACTAGTTGGGTAAGTAATTTAGGCTATCTCTGCACGAAACAATATAGATATGGTAATATTATTTTGTGTCAGTTCTCTTTTTCTTTCAGTTTCATTTCTTAGCAGGAAATAAAAATGCATCTTCTAATGAGTAATTTGTTGTTGTAATTTTGATTATAATGTTACTTATTTTATTATGTGACTTTAATTATGCTTTGTTTAGTGAGATTAAAACGACCTTTTATTTGATTCAGGTATTGTTATGTTATCCACGAATGACAATGGCTGTTTACAATTGAAACTTTAAATAAATTCGCAAAATAATGTTTAATTACAATTTTTAATCTATGTATTTTATTATCTACTTCGATAAAACTAAGGCTCATGGCATTATTATATTCCTAAAGTTATGTTACTACAAATTTCTCTGCGCTGTTTTCCAAAATTTAACATTTCGCGATTCTAAATGTAACAATACACTTTGTGTGTCGTACATGACCTTGGTGACAGTAAAAAATCGTGAAATAAATTATAATCAGCTGAAATTTTTATATAACTGTAAATGAAGTACAAAACAAGGTCAACGTAAACTACACAATGAAGATACATGGTGAATCAGGAGGAAAGGTACAGCTGTCAAAAAAAAAAAAAAGTGGCCGCACTCGTGAACAGCGAATATTTTCAAAGTCCACTTCGGGTCGCGGCGATGTTACACGATGCATGTGCTTGTACAAGCAGTTCCGGAACTATGAAAGTGTTCCATATCTGCGCCTCTTAGATCAGCGGTAGAGTGCTTGTTTAATGATTCAAAGGTCGTGGGTTCGGACCTTCTTCAAGTTTTCATTTTATTTCTTAATCGTTCTTTAGCGATGTAAATGATATTCAAATTATCATTTATATCCAGTTATCGTTCTTTATGAATATCACGTTATTTATATTTTGTTATCGTTCTTTAGGGATATGAATAAAATTCAGGTCATCATTTGTATTCTGTTATCGTTTTATAACGATATGAATAATAATTATTATTGTATCTCCAATGGGGGTTAGCCCTATTTTACATATGTATGTTAGGGCTATAGTTTTATACACAAAAAAGATAAGCATAAAGAGAAATGGAAAAGAAAATTAAATTAGCTTACGCTATGTAAACAAAACATAAACAATCCGTAAATTAGGTATTGCGATTGCAAAACAAATATCAGTTATCAATTTGAAACATACAAAAACATTAACAACACACATACGTAACACTTCTATAACACAAATATGCAGCTTTCCGTACCATACATAATAAATTAATACACAATAGTCACACAGACACAATCAAACTATAATTACGACATTGCGACGACATCAAGCATCCCATAACTGACTCACATACATAACAAATCAAGCATTCGTTGCAACACATATACTTCAACATAGTAACCACACTTTTAAAAGTTACAAATTTGGCTCCAAGAAGAATAAATAGGACACTGTTACTAATTACTATTCTTCTACAATTTCTTAAATACATCTGTAATAAATCTGTGAAATTCCGATATGAATAATATTCACGTTTTTTATATTGTTATCGTTCTTTAGCGATATAAATAATATTCAAGTTATCATTTATATTGTTTTCCTTCATTAGCATTATAAAATAATATTCAAGTTATTTATATTGTTATTGTTCTTTCGCAATATGAATAATCTGTATTTTATGTAAGTAATTATTATAACACAAATAAACATCTTTCTTTGTAAAATAGGTTATTTTATTTAGATAATTAAATACGTATTATATAATATCTTATATTAATTAAACAAACCGATATTTATCATTTATATTGTGTTATCGTTCTTTAGTGATACTGTATAAATAATATTCAAGTTATTTATATTGTAATCGTTGTTCAGCGATATAAATAACATAAATTTAATATTAGGTTTGGAAAAATCCAGTTGCATAATACTGCTATTAGTTTTTCTTTTTGTATTATTACATTATACTATCTTGAACCACAATAAAATGAAAAGAAATAACGAGGAATTGAACCTGAGACGTTGACATCTAAATTCCGACGTTCGTCCGCTGAGCTACGAGGGCAAAAGTGTGGAAACATTTTCGGAAAAATTGGCCCAATCACACTCTAAGATTTTCTGATGATTCTTAGAAGCTAGTCCAGGATGCGGGGGGCAAAGGCTAATTGAGATTTCCCGATCTCTGATAGGGTCAAACATCCTGATAGAATTAATATTTAACCCTTGCCGTGACTTTCGGTGAAGTCCGGAGGGCCCAATTAGTCAAATCCACTCTCCTCATTTCCACGCTTGGGCCCTCTGGAATTTAATAAGATGCGAAAGAGATAGTGGTGTGCGGAAAGAAACGGGATGTTACCGCATTTAGGCCTATCCTTCCCAAGAAAAACTGCAAATATGAACAAAGGAAGCTTTTAATAGAAGAAGAAGGATCTTCTGCGGACCTCTGGAAAAAGAACTAAGGAAGAGACTAGTGAAGTGCTTTGTGTGGAGTGTGGCATTGTATGGGGAAGGAACATGGACATTACGACGAAATGAAGAGAAACGAATTGAAGCATTTGAAATGTGGATGTGGAGAAGAACGGTGCGTGTGAAGTGGACAGATAGAATAAGAAATAAAATTGTGTTTGAAAAAGTGAGTGAAGAAAGAATGATGGTGAAACTGATTAGAAAGATAAAAAGTAATTGGTTGGGTCTCTGGTTGAAAAGAATAATAAACGACATTAGGATATGTGGATCATATGCGGAGAGTAAGAGGAAGGCAGAAAATAGGAAAGATTGGAGATTGCTGGGTTTGCAATGAAAGACCTGCCCATGGACAGAACATTTATGTGTGTATGTTCAGAATGCCTGGAATATCGTGTCTAAGAACAGTCGCTATTTGCAAAGACTAGTCAATTCCATGCCCACTCGACTGCAAGATGATAGAGATAAGAGGAAGATAGACTGAATATTGAATTGTGGCTTTTTGTTTTGTTTTTTGAACGCTTAATTGTTTGAATGTTTTAAGGCCGACGCCAGTAAATTTGTTTTGTTTATGCCACGAAAGATATTTTTATTGAGAATAAAATCTTTTTTCTTTCCATTTGCAGCCACAATATCATAATGATAAAGTCATGGCATAATATATTAATGAACCTGATGTTAATTACTAAAATAATCGTAAAAGAGAAAGAGCCATTATGTCTAGTTTGTCTCTCTCAAAAACAGAACAAAAAGAACATAAAAAGCACGTGGTTGTAGTCGAACGCAGGACCTCATGAATAAGAGGCCTGAACGCTACCATTACGCTATCGATAACACACAGAATACTTCAATTATAACTGTAGATATCAGGCAACGTGGTCCAACAACATGTAACATCGCCTGTCTCCGAATTGTAGCGAAGATACCCGAAGGGAAGTTTGTTTCAGGAGAGCGGCCACTTTTTCTTTTGACAACTGTACATGGTTTGAGGGGTGATAATATTGGTGATTCTGAGCAAAAAGTTTATATGAACATATGTCCTGTTCTTAACGGTTTCACAGAAAACTAATCGAAACCGTGAGGAACGGGAAAAATGTGGTGCCCTGTCATCGATGATCAATTCATCGGGCCAATTGTTTTAGATAACCGTCTTAACAGAGTACAGTATCTTGATTTCCTTCAAAACGTGTTACCAGAATACTCGGAGGCTATTCCTTTGGCAACACGACCTCGTATGAACTTTCAGCACGATGGAGCTCATGTACATTTTGTACGGCCAGTGACGCGGTACCTCAATGAAACGTATCCTGATCTTTGGACCATTCGCGGTGGAGTCATTTCTTGGCCACCGAGGTCACCCGACCTTACTCTATTGGATTACTGTATATGGAGTTGGTTTAAAAGCGAAGTCTACAAGCACAAATTGGAAACAAGGGAGGAACTTCTCGCTCGCATTTTAGGTGCTTGTGTTCAAGTAATGGAATGTCTGAATCAGCTCAGATCAGCAACACAGCAGCTGCCTACAAAAGCTGCAAAGTGCATTGAAGTTGACAGTGGGCTTTTTGAAGAAGTTCTGAAAAGAAAAGTATACAATTGAACATATCATAAGGTAACAATGTTTAAATTTACTATCACCTGCACTTTTCCCGTTCCCCCCTGTTTCGAATAGTTTTTTCCTAAACCGTTAAAAACAGGATATATGTTCATATAAATTTTTTTGCTCAGCATCACCAATATTATCACCCCTCAAATCATATACCTTTCTTCCTGACTCACCCTGTATAAGAAATAATCAATTATAAGTAAATTCAGTAAGTTGTAAAGTTATTATCGCAAGAAATAGGTTAAAGTAGTAGCTTGTTTTGAATAGAAGTCAATATACCATTAAAAACGAAAGTGTAATGGCCAGTTTGTCCAAGTAATGTTTAATTTTGTTTAACGAAAGTTAAATTAACAGTCTGTTTATTTTTAACGCTTTGTTAATGTATTTTCCATTTGTTCAACATAATTTTGTTTAAGATAACCGACATTTAACTATGACGTCTGTTAGCACTATTTTAACTACTCAACAGCAGTTGGTAATGATTCTACACATGTAAGACAATTTTTGATTGGCTAAAATTAATCTTTAAATTCTATATTATAGAGTGAGTCATGAAACTTGCATAAAATGACAACCTGTTATAGTAGGCCACGCTCCATAAACAAACAGTTGACAAATTAATGTTGTAGGTGACGTGCTGAATAATAATTACAAAGTAAGGTTATATTTCCTCATTGCTATTATGGATACGAAATACGAAATAAATAAATTAACACTGATGTATTTAAACAGTCCAAAGTATTTTTTAAATGTTATATTACCAGTCATATGCTAAACATTCCCTACAGGGAGACACAAAATATTAATTTCGCAACTTCTGTTCGAACAGCTGTGGAGACATCGGCCATATTTAACTAACTGTTAACTGTGCCCGAAATCCTACATTTAAAATTAACAAACTGTTAACAATCTGTTAAACCAAACTGGTGTTGAAAACATACAATTTTATTAAATTAACAAACTGTTTAGTGTTTAACAGTCGTTAAATTTTCTAACAATACTTGGAAAAACCGGCCATAAGGGAGATCATGACACCAAAAAAACGATAAAAAAATCTGTGAATTTCGAAGCAGACAAAATACCCACATAGCTAACAAATATAAGTAATATATATTTTTTCTATTACATCATCATAATCACCACCATCAAAATCTCTAGCATTACTATTACCATGATTTGTTAATAATAATAATAATAATAATAATAATAATAATAATAATAATAATAATAATAATACAATAATAATAATACAATACAATACACAATAATACAAGTGTCATATTAGTTTGTTTAAGTTGGTTATTTAACGACGCTGTATTAACTACGAGGTTATTTAGCGTCGATGACATTGGTGATAGCGAGATGGTATTTGGCGAGATGAGGCCGAGGATTCGCCATAGATTACCTGGCATTCAACTTACGGTTGGGGGAAAACCTCGGAAAAAAGCCAACCAGGTAATCAGCTCAAGCGGAGATCGAGCCCGCCCCTGAGCGCAACTTCAGATCGGCGCCTTAACCGATTGAGCTATGCCGGTGGCTTTGTCACATTAGTTCAGGTCTAGGCCTCATAATTGTTATATTCCCATTTTCCGAAATTAATATTAAAAAACAACGTGGGGCTGTATGAATTACACATTGTGACACTACTTCACTGATTAAAATATATAAATGACTAATCATCTTATTGCGATATAGGTCAGAAACTCAGACGTCAGTGTTACTTGTAGGAATGTAATGATGTAGGACTCGTGGGAAGGAGAATAGTTGAAATTGATTTATTATTTAAGAATTTTATAATTAATATGATCGTGATATTAAATTTTACAAACTTTCTCATTATAAATTTTTGTCAGTAAACTTAACACCTATTTCAATGAATTGTATCTTGTACGACTGTGTACGACCAACATCTTACAATTTCTTTCTTTTCCCAAATTTCTGTGGAAACACATGTGTTTTCTTAGGCTGTCCCTGTATTGTTTTCTTTGAGCTCGAACAAATTTTTTTCGGTGATAAGATGAAGGCTCGAGCAATTCAGAGGTCTACATGTAATATTATTTCTGGCACATGTAGAAATTATTTCATACAGATTTATTGAACTATGTTTTTAAAATGTTTTATGCTAGAATATTTAATGTTCAAACAAAGATTTTCTGCAGTTTTCGTTAATTCTTCACAGGTTTTCTTCTTCAATGAAAATAAAATATTACGGTTTTGCAACAAGTTGCAGAGTTAATTTACGCTTACAGTGAGGTAAACGGAAAATATTTGTCTTAAGAAAGAGGAATGCATACAGGACTATTCTAGGCCTAGCATGTTGAAGTGAATTCGAACATTTATAAAACCGTAAGAAATGCATCATAATTTCATTTACAGTAGTTTCAGCAAAAGATAATTTTCAAATCCGAATTTGAGCAAGTTACATACGATTAAGTACTTATGTCTAAAGAGGTTGTCATCATTATTGGTTTTGAATATTGAATATGACTTGACTTCGAAATTATACTATTTTTCTGTTATAAATACATTTATTACGAGGAAGGAAAAGAAAATAGTTATGCGGTGCAACTATACAGCCTCTTTACTGTCAATAATTCGTTTAACTTAAGTTCCTCGTGTATGAATTTCCTCTAAGACGCAGGTAACTTTACAGCAGTCTCCGCTTCGTTTCTCTTTCTCTATAATATATCGACCGAGACTAATTTGATTACCGACAGAGAAAGGGCAGTTTCTGTTGTAAAATTATTCCTGCATTGCCACTTCAAGTAACTCTCAATATACATTACCTATTTAAACAAGAGCTGAGAATTTAAAAGTAGCCATTAAAAAGCTTTTGAATAAATTGATTCGGATCAGATACAGCATAAACGGAAAACTATTTTTAAGTGTCTCAGAACGCCGTCAGTTATACATGGTGATTCCGACGTGGTGTTACAAACTTTCAGGGATGATGGCGTAGGGCACATGTATCAATTTGAGATAAGGAACCATGGTCCGGAAATGACTGAGTCGGAAGTATAAGCAAAAATAGTTGTGTGGAAATGGAATTGTGATTTGGCACCACGTGCCCTTCTTCCCTTAACTTTTGGAACAGTCGTGGAAAAATGATATGGGCCAGATGTCTCCTATGTGGGTACTTGTGCCGATACAATCTGTGAGCTTGTCTACTGTTCCCATTGGCTCATCCGTATTCGAAAATCAGTTCTGCTTATTCCGCTCTCGTGTACTCCATTTCACTAGGACTGATCTACTCGACACTGCAACTTGTACACACACACTGCTGTCTACAGACGTGCATATCAGGACCGACCATGTCCGTTACACATTACGCTATCCGCATTGCTTTGTTCTAGTTTCCTGTCCCCATCCCTCAGACAGCGCATTGAATGGAATACTGTAAGTAGACAACGTAAACAACGCCAGATGAATACAGTATGTGTAAGATGTACAGATAAATACACATAAATAAGGTTTACAGAGGAATAAAATTATTTCATTTCCACAGAACTATTTTTGCTTGTAACTTTCGACTCGGTCATTTCCGGACCAGGGTTCCTTATCTCAAATTGATACATGTGCCCTTCGCCATCATCCCTGAAAGTTTGTAACACCACCTCGGAAACACCCTGTATATCAATGCAGAAGAAAAACAATTTAAAAAACAATGGCTAGAGACTTTGGCCCTCTCTGTATATTTCCTCTTAATACGCAACTTTCGCTTCGACTCACCAACAACTCTCATCAGCTTGTATCAGCAATCAAAAATTGTTCGTACTGTACCACATTCTTATTTCGTTTATACTTTCATTCTCACTAATTGAATGAGATTAATTGCAATTAATTGAAAGCGACGTTTATATTAAAGAGTGGGCTGGGTGACTACTGGAACAGGTTTACAATCGTTCTATCTGGTTGCAGTGGGAGCGTGATTGCACCGTTTGACCACCAGCAAGAGCTGAACAAAGAAGAAGAAGGAATCATCTGCCCGGATCAAGAGCGATCTACAAAAGGCAAGTTCAGACCAGGATTCCTTTACAGTCCTCCTTGGAAGAGTGGAGAGTATTACACTGTTTATAGTATTGTATAGGGCAGACGTGAAGTAATATGCTGGCTTAGTTTTCAATCCCGCCAACTAATTCCTCATCAAAATTCACAAGTAAAGGAACATCCTGATAATATGGACAGTATGCAGTAAGGTCATTGCTTAAGCGTTGGAAAATTTTAAAACAAGAAATACATCCCATTTTATAGCTATCATTTTTATTGATTGGGAATTATCATTTTATTACATTAAATTATGTTATATTGTCCATATTGTATTCAATCTTTGTATTATATGAAAATAAATGACGGTTTCCTTTTTAGGTTTGAAAATGTCTCTTGAAACATTGGAATTACATGGGTCTGAAGTGACAACGAAGAAAACACAAGCTCCATTGGAAGAATTCACAGATCATCCTAGTCAACTCGAGTCGGTAGCGAGATAAATTTGGACGGATAATGCACATCGAGTTGATAATTTGCAATGCAATCTTTTGAGCTACAACAGATTGCAAAGAAGTAAAATATTTGTTCAATGTTTGAGAGAGTGAGTGTTGGTGAAAACGGAATGATTGCCACTTCTGAATATTACTACAGAAAATAAGCAGTGAGAGACAGGATGATTTTGAAGAGTCAGAGTGTAGGAATTTAAAAGCAAGAGATGACTTAAAAAAGGGACAACTATAGTTTTACAGATAGAAATTTATGAGCAATGCTATAATTCAATACACCACCTAAAATACTTATTTAAATGAAAGTAAGCAACTTATATTTCATATACAAAGAAGAGATATATGAAGTAATATATTGTTATGCTTTAAGGTAGAAATTTCCATCAGCCTATACTAGAATATTTTCTTCTCACACAATGTAAAATAAAGTCATAAAATCGTCTGAAGACAAAAAATGTTCACTCCTATGTGAAGATCTTCAGAACTTTTGCAAGAAGATTTCTTCCATATATTTTATTTAAGCAGTCAATTTGCTCCCAATGTTTTAATTTTAGAGGAAATAATAAAGTATTATTTGAATAACATATGGAGAACATTTTTTCACTTTGCTCAATTATAGAATAATAGATCTGAATGACGGGGAGAGCAATGGTAACGAAGATAGAACCAATCTTCGAAACGTCGTGAATTTATATTTTATCACTAGCAATGGAAAAAGTCCTCTCCACTCTATCAACAAATATATAGAAATGTATTTTTTACTGAAAGTAACATTCATTCATTCATTCATTCATTCATTCATTCATTCATTCATTCATTCATTTATTCATTCAGTGTTCTGCCCAAGGGCACGTCTTTTACTGCAAACCCAGCTTTCTCCAATCTCTCCTATTTTCTGCCTTCCTCTTTGTTTGCTCATATGATTCATAAATTTTAATGTCGTATATCATTTGATATCTTATTCTATCCCGAACTCTTCTCCCGTTCATCATTCCTTCCAGTGCATCCTTCAGTAGGCAGTTTCTTTTCAGCCATTGACCCAACCAATTTCTTTTTCTCTTCCTGTTCAGTTTCAGCATCATTCTTTCTTCACTCACACTTTCCAACACAGCTTCATCTCTTCCACTTTACATACTCCATTCTTCTCCATATCCACATTTCAAATGCTTCTATTCGCTTCTCTTCACTTCGTCGAAATGTCCATGTTTCTGCCCCATACAATGCCACACTTCATACAAATCACTCCCCTAGTCTCTTCCTTAGTTATTTTTCTAGAGTTCCGCATAAGATGCTCCTTTTCTATTAAAAGCTTCCTTGACCATTGGTATCCTCCTTTTGACTTCCTGATAGCAGCTCATGTTACTGCTTATAGTATACCCCAAGTATTTGAAGCTGTCCACTTGATCTACTGCGTCATTTAGAATTCGCAAGTTTACCTTCTTTATTTTTCTTCCTATGACCAAGGTCTTTGGTCTTCGTCTTATCTGCATTTATCTTCATCCCATACTGCTCACAGCTGTCATTTAGCTCCAGTAGCATATCCTTTAGTACCATCTCCTCTTCTGCTAATAACGCCATATCATCAGCAAATCTTATGCACTTATTCTTCTTCCTCCTATCACTCCTCGAATGTTCTGAAAATAGTTCTTTACTAAATCCTCCAAGTAGATGTTGAACATGGTAGGTGATAAAGGGCATCCTTGATGTATTCCTCTCCCTATTTCACTTCCTTCAGACATTTATTCTCCTATCCTGATTTTGACTAGTTGTTTCATATAAAGATTACTGAACAGCCTTCTCTCTTTCCAATCTACACCTACTTTCTTCAGGATCCCCATCAGTTTATTTCACTCCACTCTGTCAAACGTCTTTTCTATGTCCACAATTACTACATACACTTCTTTATTCTTCTCTAGATATCTTCAACCGATTGTTGGTAGCAGTCCAATTGCATTTCTCGTACCTTTTCCTTTCCTGAAGCCGAACTGCTCTTCTTCCAATTATTGTTCTTCCATCTTAGAATATAAACGTCGATTCAGTATTCTCAAGAGAATCTTCGTCGAGTGCGATCTGACAGTCCTGAACTCTTTACATTTCTTGACATTATTTTTCTTCGGTATTGGAACCAACACTACCTCCGTAAAATTTTCAGGTCATTCATTACAATAAAATAGGATCAATGTTTTCAACAAAATTATTTTTAATTTTCGTACGTGTTATACATTTCTTTACAGTGCAGAACGTTGTTTTAATGGTCTCTGACAGGTAGACAATATTACAATATATTATTTGATCAGATTAAAACTTTCTCATGTATCGATATTCAATTCATAATTCATATTATGACTGGTGTACATTATGGAAAATTTAGTGTAGGCCTAGTGTACAATTTAGTGTGATGTATTTATTATTATTATTATTATTATTATTACTACTATTATTATTATTATTATTATTATTATTGACATCATTATTATTATTATTGCTATTATTAAATACAGGGCTATTATACTTGTACTAATGCCAATAATTACAATAAATTCATATTATACATTGCTATGCGTTTTATTTATTATTTAAGGAACTAACTGCTACAATTATATATAAAACGTATGCATGAATGCATATGTGTAGACTGATAGGTGGATGGATGAATGAATGGATATGTGGATGGATGATTGTATTTTGTTATTGTTATATGCCATTTAAAATATTCTACAAAGGACAGGTGAATACATAAAGACGGGAACTTCGTTAGAAGTAATATTTTAAACTTTATTTCTATTATGAAAAATCAATGTAACTTATTTTTTTTTTAGTTTGTAATAATATTATAGTTCTACTTCAAAATATTGTGAACATGATATACAAAGAAATTAATTAAATGGTGGTGAAAGAAACGAGAAGAAAGAGTGAAAAAAGAATGAAAGAAAAAACCGAAAGACTAAATAAAAAATATATAGCCACGTTTAGAACTTTCTTTAAAAATTAATTGTGCTTCTCGTAATTGTGACTTACATTAATTATATGAGAGTAGGATCGTTTTCATTAGCTTCATATTTGAAAGTTTTAACACAATTTAGAAAGCGGAGCAAGTGCAAACATTGAGAAGAGAAAGTTAGATATTTCAGAAGTTATGCTTTTGTAGAGGAGGGAATAGAGATTATTATAATTTTATATTGGTTATCACACACCGTAAATGTTCATAAGAAATTAATGTACAAAGTCAAAGTATTACAAATCCAAGAGAAAAATGTTCCCCATAGCACATATACTATATCCTCGGATTTGTGTGAATAGTTTATCTCACTTCCAGCTGTCTTTATTCTTGGGAAAGCACTTGACTATTAGTTTCATTGCAGGTTGAATCAGCTACACAGTTAGGCCTATCCGCAAGATGTATTTGGGACAAGAGCACATTGGATGTATCAGGTGTGATTGAAAATAAAAAAATCAACAATTTACAAAATTATCTAATATCCTCATGGATTACATAAAAAACAAACACCAAGTGAGAGAAAACTGCTGCTGTAAATTTACTCTATTGATAGTAACACTTGTATGTGTATTTATTTACACTGCAAGTGGGCAAGCACCCCGTGGCAGTGGTATATACAATATTAACAATACACAATAAAATGATAACCAATACACAATAAAATTTTACAACACATATACAATTTTACACACAATACAATAATAATACACAATACAAACAATAATAATACACAATATAATTTAACACAATAATAATAAAACATAAAATAAAATACCTAATTTCACAATACAACCTACATAATTATCTATAGGTCCTACATAAGTTTCAATAGTCTTTCACTTTACTCTCATCTCATTCCCTGTAGTGGCTCTATGACGCATTTCACTAACACTTTAGCACACATTTCACTGACACTCTGTAACACATTTCACTGACACTATAGAACACATTTCATTGACGCTATAAATTATCACTGATCGGAACTGTTCACTGCACTGTAAAACCATAACTTCACTGACTCACCTCGCTTCACTGATACAACAGTTCAAATAAGTCAAATAAGTACATCCTTATGCATACTTATAAACAGAACTACATTTAAACTAAACATTTCTAGTCTAAGACCCTCTTACACGCTAGTTTTAAATAATTTACAATTCAAACCAAGGAAGTAAACTCGTCAGCCTAGATAAATACATGTCACCTTAAAAAATTAAATGTTGAATGTCACCTTAATTTTAATTTTCACTTTATATACAACTTTTTTAATTATTCTTGAATCTCCTTAAGGAAGGACAGCCCTCAAAGACCGCTGCAGGTAGGTCATTCCAATCATTTATAGTTCTATTTAAAAATGAGAATTTACCTACATCCGTTTTCTGTTTCCTACATTTGATTTTAAAATCATGATCGTTCCTACCATAGTACGTTGGCTTTTCTAACCTAGCCGTTATGTCTACCCATGCTTTCTGACCTAGATGTGCTCTATACAATGATGTTATTCTAGTTTTCCTACGTCTGTTTTCCAAAGTTTCCTATTTAAGTTCTTTTATCGTATCGTTTCCATCTTCTCTTTTACCTTTAACAAATTTAGCTGCCCTATACTGGATTCTTTCTAAGGAATTTATCTGATATATTCTATAGGGATCCCAACACGTAGTTCCGTATTCCATTAACGGTCGCACTAACGTTAGATATGCTATTTCCCTCGATTTGGGGCTAGCCTTTCTCAAGATTCTCATAATAAAGTGAAGTGCCCTCCATGCTTTACCCGTAACATTATCAACATGCTCTCCTCAAGAAAGTTTGGAGTTTAAATACACTCCTAGGTATTTACAACATTGTTATTGCGGAATTACAACACCACTGAATTCGTAATTAAGACTAGTTTCCTCTCGGGTTTGACAAAATGTTATAGATTTACTTTTAGAACCATTTATTTTCATCCTATGCTTTAACGCCCAGTTATAAATTTTATTCAAGTCTGTTTGAATAGCATCTACATCTGAATTATTTCTAATCTTTCTATAGATAATGCAGTCGTCTGCAAATAGCCTCATATTTGATGTAATATTCTGGCATAGGTCATTTACGTATATTATAAAGAGTAATGGACACAGAACGCTGCCCTGTGGCACCCCTGAACTTATATTTCCAATTTCCGATATTTCATGACCTACTCTAACTCTCTGGGTTCCACCTTTTAAGAATTCTTGGATCCATAGCACCACTCTTTTATCTATTCCTAGCCTACTTAACTTATCTATTAATATGTCATGTGGCACCAAATCAAAAAAACAGGTAGGGTAACAAACAATGCTTTTAGATATGTTTATTGATCTTGAAAGCAAATAATTATTTTCAAGTTTACAGTACCTATATTAAAAAAATGAACACTACTGGATAAAAATCAAACCCATTGTTGTGTTTATTGTCTCAATGCATCTGACAACAACAACAACAACAATAATAATAATAATAATAATAATAATAATAATAATAATAATAATAATAATAATAATAATAATAATAATAATAATAATAATAATAACTTGAATGTTTTAGAATTTATTTGGATTACAAGATAAGGAAGCCAGTGCTGCAAACGTTAAATTTAAGAACACGCATGGTGAAAACAAAATGGAAATGCGACAACTGGCATGGTCCTTCGTACTGTACAATGTAGTCACTTGGGGAGGCATATTTGAAACTGATTAGCTGATGTAAAAAAAATAACAAACATTCACTACATAAACCTATTTACTCATTTTTGTGTAAATATATGTACACACACATGCACGCACGCACATACACACAATCATACGAAGATGTGCCTATTTCTTTAAAATCTGTACCGAAATGAAAGCAACTCCTCTGACTGTCTACGAAATAGAAAATATGCATATGATAGATACACGCTACAATCTGATAGGGGTGCCACATTTCCTTTAGCAGATGGAGGTGAACAAAATTTTATACAATAGGATAACCTATTCATAAAAAGGAGTCGAAAAGTTAGCTAGGGTAAGTACCTATATATTTCACCCATTTTAACGATAAAGTGACACCATTATCTTATACATTATGTACGAACAAGAAAAATAAAGAAAGTAAACGTGCGAATTCGAAATGACGAAGTGGAACAAGTAAACAGCTTCAAACACTTGGGGTGTGCTGTAAGTAGTAACATGAGCTGCTGCCAGGAAGTCAAAATGGCAAAAGAAGCTTTTAATAGAAAAAGGAGCATCTTCAGCGGACCTCTGGAAAAAGAACTAAGGAAGAGACTAGTGAATCGCTTTGTGCGGAGTTTGGCATTGTATGGGAAAGAAACATGAACATTAAGACGAAGTGAAGAGAAACGAATAGACGCATTTGAAATGTGGATATGGAAAAGAATGGATCGTATAAATATACTTATTTACATACTTACAAATGGCTTTTAAGGAACCCAGAGGTTCATTGCCGTCTTCACATAAGTCCGTTGTCGGTCCCTATCCTGAGCAAGATTAATCCAATCCCTACCATCATATCCCACCTCCCTCAAATCCATTTCAATATTATCCTTCCATCTATGCCTTGGCCTTCCCAAAGGTATTTTCCCCTCAGGTCTTCCAACTAACACTTTATATGCGTTTCTAGAATCACCCATACGTGCTACATGCCTTGTCCATCTCAAACGTATGGATTTAATATTCTTCATTATCTTAGGTGAAGAATAAAATGCGTGCAGTTCTGCGTTGTGAAACATTCTCCATTCTCTTGTAAATTCATCTCTCTTAGCCCCATAAATGGACAGACAGAATAAGAAATGAAGCTCTGCTAGAAGGAATGGGTGAGAAAAGAATAATGCTGAACTCATCAGGAAGAGTACTGTATTGTATTTATTTACATCCCATGGTAGAATATGAAACATGTGAAATAAATCTTAACAGTACTACAAAGTCTTAATTAAAGTCACAATCTAGTTGAAATATATACAGAATAGTTTTACAATATATTAGTACAACACGAAGGGTTAGTACATACATACATACATACATACATACATACATACATACATACATACATACATACATACATACTGAGCCGTGCCCACGACCACGGCCGTTCACCTAGTACGTCACTTCATCCGTCAGAGCGCTCTCAGACGTCACAGTATAGATAGCGCTATCAATCCCTTCATTTGTTCTTTCCCAAATAACCCTATTGGCCGTTCATTACGTCTCACGAGGATAGAGGGGGAGAGAGTTTACCTGTTTTAATGGAGATACACGGAGCGTCACTCGGGTTCCGGTACGCGGTAGATACACTTAACAAGACGGCTCTCGTACGCGGGAGATACACGGAAACAGTTGGCTCAGATTCAAGGTCTCGTACGCGGCAGAAACATTTAACAAGACTTAGAATTTTGGTACGCGGCAGATATAGACAACGTGACTCGGGCTTTGTACGTGTTGGGGATAGATCTGTGGAGTAGTTATATTGCGTCGTGTGTCTTTGGGATTTTAGTGGATCGTAGTTTTGAAATGTCGCTTGCTTGTGATACGTCTTGGGGGAAGTTTTAGTATTTGCATCGAGTAACATATTTGTGAGATATATGTGTTTGAGGTAAATTGTATTTGGGAATTATGTAATGAGATTTGATTTGAAACGTGAGTTCATGTTCCGAGACGGTTAGAGTGATAAAGCAGCGGTTACGGTCTCACATTTTGTTTTGTGTATTCCCTGCTCCATTTGATTATTGGTTTCCTTCGCCGCTATTTTGTTATCATATGCGTCGAGTTTTGTTAGTATTTAAACGATCTCTGAGATTGGAATTATTGTCCGTTACTTATTACGTGTATCTGTCTCCATCCCTCTCTCACTCCGTTGGGTGTTCATTTTGTAAAGTGCAGAGATTTGTGTTAGTGCAATTTGCACAGAGTATGTGAGCAATATGTGCAATGGGTAATGTATAGTGATCAGTCATGTAATGTCTTATGCTGGGTAGAGTTTCTCTCTTATTGAGTGTATATGTATTTATAGTTTGGTTACTCAGTTTGAGTGGTATCTATGCTCGAAAGGATCATGTATTAAGTTAATGTGCCGGCTGGGTGTTGTGTTCAGATTCATACTCAGATAGTTAATATATATATATATATATATATATATATATATATATATATATATATATATATATATTTAAAGAGTGGTTCATGAACATATGGCTAATAGGTTAGTCACTGATTGTCGAGAGACGGCCATATTAGATTGTTTAATCACTTATAAGTGTGTTCGCCTCAGCCTTGTGATACTTACATGATTTACATATCTTGGGGATATCATTTCAGATTAGTTTGTCCCATTTTCACTCACCCATTTCATATTTATTGTTATTTCATTTTTCATTTATGTACATTGTTACTTATTATTGTTAATTAGCCTATATTTGTTTTACAAATTCACACTATTCATTTCTAAAAGTCTTCCACTGCGCACATCCAATCTTTCCAATGTGCCCTCCACCTGGCGAAAGCAGCCAATATAAGATGAAGAGGAGGAGTGGATGATCGTACCGCCGCCGTCCTCCACTCCACAACAATACATAGGCCTACATACATACATAAGTAAGTGTTCTGACCATGGGCAAGTCTTTCACTGCAAACCCAGCATTCTCCAGTCTTTTCTATTTTCTGCCTTCCTCTTAGTTTCCGCATATGAACCACATATCTTAATGTTGTAGATAACAGAAATATTCATACAAAGTTGTTAATTGCCATAAATTCACCTATAGAATGGAAGGCGTGAGAAATTAGGTACTTTTTTAATTTGAACCTAAATAATTGTATGTTTTGAGTTTAATTTTTTGTATCCATAAAGAGACTATTAAAATATTTATTGTCATATAATCACTTTTTGATAGCACGATAGATTTGCCGATGGAGTATGAAAGTCATGTTTGACGAATACTTATACTATGGACTCTTGAATTAGTTATAAAGTTTTAACGATTACATACGAGGAAGTTTATTAAAAGGAATTGGCTGGGTCGCTGGCTAAGAAGAAATTGTCTTCTGAAGGATGTACTGGAAGGAATGGTGAACTTGAGAAAAGATCGGGGGCAGAAGAAGATATTTAGTTGATAGACGACATTAAGGTTTGAGGATCTTATTCGGAGACCAAGATTAATGCAGAAACTAGAAAAGGTTGGAGAATGCTGGGTTTGCAGTAAGGATATACTCTTGAGCAGAAAACTATGACTGAATACAATTACAGAATTATTGTTATAACTTACGGCTAATTAAAATTAGTAACATCGAAACAACAAGTGCTTCTTACACCTCTTTTATCTCTCGCCAATGCATGTACTGCCTATTTGACCTGATCCAACTTGAGATATTCTCGAATGGTTGGATCACATGAACCTTTGGTGACATCAATCTGCCTAAGGGAATGCACTTCATTCAAAACACCATTCTTTCAGGTTTATAGTTTTTACGATAGACTTTGAAGTTGAGGTCCCATTCGGAAAGATACAAGTTAACTGATAGTGGAGTGTTGAGTGGAGGTGAGGGGAACAGGCTAGGGCTTGTTTAATTTTTCCAACTATCATATCTATCCATTGTCTAGGTCTGGTTGGATGTTTCGTACATACTAGTACTGAAGCTAGGGCAGTTGTGATAACGTAAAGTTATCATTGCGATGTAGAAAACGAAATTCAAATTTTTAAATGTACGTTATTAAATTATTTCTGCGAAAGAAACTTACAAGAAGAAATAAATAAATATATTTTTGAAGACAAAATGCGTCACAACTGCTGGCAAAAAAAAAAAAAATACGGCCTTAAAAGTAGGGTGAAAAGTTATAATGGCTTAATTTCGAAGTATCTATGTTAAAAAATTGTAACATTTAAATTAAAATTAAAAATGGAAGACATATTTAGAATGCGCTATTTAAATTACTATAATATTTTTTACTGATAAATTTTAAGTATCTTATGATTTGGTGTAGAGATGAACAAAACTAACTGTCGCTCTCGCTCGCTATGTTCGCTGCATTTGTCTTTCGAGTCTCGGCTCGTCATTCTCGCTACGCTTCTAGTCTCGTCATTCTCGAAATAGCATTT
This sequence comes from Periplaneta americana, assembly GCF_040183065.1. NCBI lineage: Eukaryota > Metazoa > Arthropoda > Insecta > Blattodea > Blattidae > Periplaneta > Periplaneta americana. The sequence goes on along the minus strand of NC_091118.1, from coordinate 92,969,712 downwards.
GGTCGGCGTGGAAATATTTCGTAACTTTGAATAACATACATCATTGAAATAAATAACATAAATGTTTAAATGAGACAGAAAGACAAAACAGAACAGTATCTTAGTTATCAAAATGTGCTGGTTCTATTATATCATATTACCTATGGTTACAGGCCTATAAATAAAAAAAAACAATTCTCAAATAAATTTGCATTTCTAAGAAACATAAAACATGACATTAATATCTTTTTACTTTAGATTGCACACTTGATCTTAAACATATGAAAAGAAAATTCCTAGCCTTTTAATAAGGGCCTAGTAATTAAATAAGACTGGGGAACGTATTATTATACACTGAAAGGTAGAGATGATGTTTCAAATAGGCTACTTGATTGTTTATACATATATGAGGGGTTCACAACCAGAGTGGACCAAGCCCATCTGGAATAGTTCTGAGATATTGAGTCTTAATGTTCCTGGCTCACGCTTAGCAACCTTCACCTTCCACAGAGCAGTGTATATTAGAGAGTACCGCATTCTCGACGGAGGCAGCCATATTTACTCCTTGCTCGGCACAGAAGCATAAGCAGTAATGCTAGAACGATGGTGATTAAAGGCGATATCATACATGTTGTTGTAGTTTATTGAACACAGGAGACAAGAATTAACAAACATTATTGTCATAGCGAAATGACTCATGGGAGATAACTCTTTATTATTTATGTTATGTCCATTTCAATAGGGATAACATCAACAATTTTCTAATGCAATTCTCACACCAACATTTCGACCGCCACATTTAGCAAATTGTTGTCGTGCATTTGCTATAACAGACAATTTTCTTAACAATAAATATATTCTAGTTCTAAAATAGTGATAAGACTTTTTCAAATATATTATAACGAATTGAGAACGTATGAGTTGAAGTGTTAATGAATAAAGACTTCAAATCCTTTAGTGTCAATACATTTTCTACCAACGTTTCACATTTTTCTGCATTTAGAATTATATCAAACACGAATTTATAAGGGTATACGTGACATTTCCATGTACGACTTGAGAGTCACTAATATGCTAATAAAATTTATAGATTCATCCCTGTTATCAGTTATTATTATATAACTTATTTTGTTTTATTTTGAAAAATACTGATCCCAACAAATAATAAAGAGCTTGTTGTTCACTCAAGTCAATATTTCCATTTTCAGTTAAATTAAAATTTAGCCTATATCAATTTCTTTTGCTCATATTCATCTTCACTAGACCTTTCTGTTTCGGGTTTACTTACATCTATACTTAGAAACTCAACTAATTTTTCAGAATCGCAAACTTCCCCAAAGGTCTTTTTCCCCCCGGCTTCCCAACAATATTCTATATGGATTTCTGGATTCGTCCATACGTGCTACATGCCCTGCTCATCTCAAACGTCTGAATTTAATCTTCCTAATTATGTCAGGTGAAGAATACAATGCGTGCAGTTCTGCGTTGTGTAACTTTGTCCATTCTCCTATAACTTCATCCCTCTTAGCCATAAATATTTTCCTTACTTACTTACTTACAAATGGCTTTTAAGGAACCCGAAGGTTCATTGCCGCCCTCACATAAGCCCGCCAGCGGTCCCTATCCTGTGAAAGATTAATCCAGTCTCTATCATCATACCCCACCTCCCTCAAATCCATTTTAATATTATCCTCCCATCTACGTCTCGGCCTCCCTAAAGGTCTTTTTCCCTCCGGTCTCCCAACTAACACTCTATATGCATTTCTGGATTCGCCCATACGTGCTACATGCCCTGCCCATCTCAAACGTCTCGATTTTATGTTCCTAATTATGTCAGGTGAAGAATACAATGCGTGCAGTTCTGTGTTGTGTAACTTTCTCCATTCTCCTGTAACTTCATCCCGCTTAGCCCCAAATATTTTCCTAAGCACCTTATTCTCAAACACCCTGAACCTATGTTCCTCTCTCAGAGTGAGAGTCCAAGTTTCACAACCATACAGAAGAACCGGTAATATAACTGTTTTATAAATTCTAACTTTCAGATTTTTCGACAGCAGACTGGATGATAAGAGCTTCTCAACCGAATAATAACACGCATTTCCCATATTTATTCTGCGTTTAATTTCCTCCCGAGTGTCATTTATATTTGTTACTGTTGCTCCAAGATATTTGAATTTTTCCACCTCTTCGAAGGATAAATCTCCAATTTTTATATTTCCATTTCGTACAATATTCTGGTCACGAGACATAATCATATACTTTGTCTTTTCGGGATTTACTTCCAAACCGATCGCTCTACTTGCTTCAAGTAAAATTTCCGTGTTTTCCCTAATCGTTTGTGTATTTTCTCCTAACATATTCACGTCATCCGCATAGACAAGAAGCTGATGTAACCCGTTCAATTCCAAACCCTGCCTGTTATCCTGAACTTTCCTAATGGCATATTCTAGCGCGAAGTTAAAAAGTAAAGGTGATAGTGCATCCCCATGCTTTAGCCCGCAGTGAATTGGAAAAGCATCAGATAGAAACTGACCTACACGGACTCTGCTGTATGTTTCACTGAGACACATTTTAATTAATCGAACTAGTTTCTTGGGAATACCAAATTCAATAAGAATATCATATAATACTTCCCTCTTAACCGAGTCATATGCCTTTTTGAAATCTATGAATAACTGATGTACTGTACCCTTATACTCCCATTTTTTCTCCATTATCTGTCGAATACAAAAAATCTGATCAATAGTCGATCTATTACGCCGAAAACCGCACTGATGATCCCCAATAATTTCATCTACGCACGGAGTTAATCTTCTCAAAAGAATATTGGACAAAATTTTGTACGACGTCAACAAAAGTGATATTCCTCGAAAGTTACCACAGTTGGTTTTGTCCCCCTTTTTAAAAATAGGTACAATTATAGACTCCTTCCATTGTTCTGGTACAATTTCTTTGTCCCAAATAGCAAGTACAAGTTTATAAATTCCGCTATATAATGCACTTCCACCATCTTGTATTAATTCTGCTGGAATTTGATCGATACCTGGAGACTTGTACTTTTTCAGATTTTCTATCGAAATTTCGACTTCTGAAAGCGTGGGTTCGGGTATAAATGGCTCAGCAGTTTGTATTTCAATTTCGTCCCGATCATTTCTATTTGGCCTATGTACATTTAGTAATTGCGCAAAATAGTTTTTCCATCTGTTTAGGATTGATGGAGAGTCTGCAAGCAAGTCGCCATTCTCATCCTTGATCACGTTTACCCTTGGCTGATATCCGTTCTTAAATTCCTTTATACCCTTATATAAATCTCGAATGTTTTTATTCTTACTATTTGTTTCTACCTCCTAAGAACCTTATTCTCAAGCACTCTTAATCGCTGTTCCTCAAAGTGAGAGTTCAAGTTTCACAACCATACATAACAACCGGTAATATAACTGTTTTATAAATTCTAATTTTCAGATTTTTTTATAGCAGACAAGATGACAAAATCTTCTCAGTCGAATAATAACAGGCATTTCCCATATTTATTCTGCGTTTAATTTCCTCCCGTGTGTCATTTATATTTGTTACTGTTGCTCCAAGATATATTAATTTTTCTACCTCTTTGAAGGATAAATTTCAAATTTTTATATTTCCATTTCATATAATATTCTGGTCACGAGACATAATCATATACTTTGTCTTTTCGGGATTTACTTCCAAACCTATCGCTTTACTTGCTTCAGTAAAGTTCCCGTGTTTTCCCTAAGAGTTTGTGTATTTTCTCCTAATATATTCATGTCACCCGCATAGACAATAAGCTGTAATGCTAATTCAGTACAACAGCAATTGATTACACATTGATTAACTGCACAACACGGTATTCTTCATGATAACGATGGAAAATCACACTAGAAACCTGTGTTCCTACGCAAGTGTTACGGTGTACTGAGTCTCCGCAGGAGTAAATATGGCCGCCGCGTCGGCATTTGTCGGATCAAAAGAATGCGGTACTCTCCAATATACACTGCTCTGCACCTTCCATAGGAAATGCTGCCCTCTGTAAGTAACAAATGAGTTATGGACTTTGTTTGTTATGGCAATGAATAAATCTAAGTTTTCTTCATCCTAAATTGTATTAATCCACAAACTGATCATTGGTGGACTTGGTCCACTCTGGTTGTGAGCCCCTCATATAACAGTTGCCAAAGTAGATACAAATTCAGTCAGGTATAAACAACTGCTAACTTCGGGACTTCGGAAGATGATCAATATCGTGTCTCGGAAGTCTCACAACTAGTCTTTACGTCAAGGACGCGACGTAAGTCCCTATTTAAACTTGCTATTTGTCGCGCAACATCAAGCGCTTTCTGTCGGCTATATGTAGCATCACCGTTTACACTTGGCAGATTTCTCGTCCACAAGTCGACGCAAGTTGTTGCGCTTTCTGTCGGCTAAATGTAGTATCACCGTTCACTCTTGGCAGATTTCTCGTCTGCTACTCGAGGCCAGTTGTTGAGCTCGAGCAACGTATGAATGATGTGGTGAGCCTTTTAAATGAACAGAATGGATTTTAACAATAAAAAGTAGCTGTTTTAGCTTTTGCAGCTTCAAGTGTTTTATTAACTTGCACTAATGAGAAGCAAAAAAAAAAAAAAAAAAGAGAGAGAGAGAGAGAGACTGGGAAAGGAGATGGAGGTCCAGAAGGCAGGAGAAAGGGTTATTCCATGTTCTCAGTAAAGACCACAGATAATATTATTAGAGTATAATTGAGCACCCACGTACAATAATGGGGTAAGTAGTTACGAAATATATTCATACTTACCCCATTATTGCACGTGGGTGCTCAATTATGTTCTTTCATGTCCTTCCAGTCAAAATACTAACAACAATACGACCTACCCCAGAGTTTTGCGTTATTTTGGATGCGAGTGTCGAAATACAATTTTAATATTTGATTGCTATTACTAGGTTTGAAACGAAATTGTAGCGGTTTTATCCGTATTTAGTTTAACTTCATTACTAGTGAACCATTTATTTGATTAATCGTTTGTCTTCGAAATAGGCCTACTTCTTACAAGCTATAGCTCATGGTCGTTTTGTATAAGCAGTAAGGACAGAAGGAGCAGAAATAAAGGATGCCGGTGTCGAAATACAGTTTTAATATTTAATTGCTATTTGTTTTTCACTGGTACATTACCAGTGAACCATTTATTTTGTTTATGCCGGGCGTTGTTACACATTTATGCATGAAAAAAAATGCTGCTAATTAACAAAACTATGGACTTTACTTCATAAAATTTACATGAAATATGATATATCAGTTGTCTTTTTCCTTTTGACATTGCAGTTATATGCAGCACACACAACAGGCATGTTTTTTCTTCGTTTTTTTTTTGCACTTCTTACCTTCGTTGTACAACATTGTAAGCAGACGAATTTTTACAAAGGTGGGCGCTTAGTTCAGATCTGCCGTGTTTCGCGGTGGCACCGCAAAGAGCGCTGTACGGGACAACATGGCCACTCTATAGTCTTCTCTTTCTAACTCGTTGACTAATACAACACTGTCGTGTGGGTCTTCGGCTTTGCGTGCGCTGTTAGACTCGTTTTCTCGATCTTTGTTCATCTCTAATTTGATGATACTTCATCTAAAATAATTTGATTCTCAGTTTAATCTTTTATTACAAAGTTAACTCGAAACCTTTCATTCTGACTTTTTACTAATATTAAATTCTTACTAACAATATTCCAGTTATGTTGATTTTAAGTATAATATTACCTTAATTTCTTGGAAATATTCATTAAGCTACGTGTGCTCAATTTCCCCCATCTCCGAACAGGAGTTTTACTCATACAAGGTATAGATTTACATTCGACAGAACATATTGTTATCTAAAAGTTGTTTCTTTAATATTAATCTTATTATTTTAAAACAGTTTTCCCTCAACTTGCTCATTAAGAGGAAATGCTGGGTAACTTTCTGTGCTGGACCTTGGACTCATTTAGATGGCATTATCACCTACATTTCATTCATACACTAGATAACCATAACAGATTATGAAGCACCGTAAATACTCGAATTAAAAATATTTCTGTGACTTATAAAATTACTTTATAAATATACCTACTGTTTTTATATCGCTTCTTTTCTTTACACTGTAATTCATGTGCATTTACAAATGCATGTTCTGATATTAATAATCATCTGCTGCTGCTACCACCACCACCACCACCACCACGACCACGACTACTACTACTACTACTACTACTACTACTAGTACTACTACTACCACTACTATCACTACCACTACTATCACTACCACTACTACTATTACTTCTACCACTACTACTACCACTACCACCACCACCAACACCACCACCACCACTACCACCACCACCACCACTTCAGGCGAACGTTTATTTTTGTCCTTGCTGGGCCTATATTACAAGACTTCCAACTGACATGTTATGTGTATGAGTGCTGAGGACTACCTTGCCAATTGCTTTATAAACACTATTCTATCCTGTGTGCGCATAACTTAAGAGATAATGTGCCTCAACTTCGAAGTCTAGTGATAAGCAGCTTTCTAAGCAAAATCCTTTTGCTCATCAAAAAGCAATTCAGAAAGTGTGGCTAATCCTGGATGAAAAAGAATAAAAAGTAAACGTCATTTTCCTTTGGAAATCAAATATAGAGTAGGGGCTAAATTACTCTCAATCGATGACGAAATAACAGTGAAATTAAAACTTTGATAATGTGTATTCAAATACAGATGGAGTAGAGGGACTAAAATAGGCGGATACAGTTAATTTGATGGTCTCTTAATAAGATTAATGTCTTAAAAATCTAGTTTTTTCTTTTATGGATTTGTAATATGTGAATATAATTCCCATTTTATGTTATGCATCGAAATTACTTACTTACTTACGGCTTTTAGAGAACCCGGAGGTTCATTGCCGCCCTCACATGAGCTCGCCATCGGTCCCTATCCTGAGCAAGATTAATCCATTCTCTATCATCATATCCCACCTCCCTCAGATCCATTTTAAAATTGTCGTCCCATCTAAGTCTCGGCCTCGCCAAAGGTCTTCTTCCCTCCGTCCTCCCAACTGACACACTAAGCTTATATACATTTCTGGATTCGTCTATACATACTACATGCCCTGCCCATCTCAAACGTCTGGATTTAATGTTCCTAATTATGCCAGGTGAAGAATACAATGCGTGCAGTTCTGCGTTGTGTAACTTTCTCCATTCTCCTCTAACTTCATCCCTCTTAGCCCCAAATATTTTCCTAAAAACTTTATTCTCAAACACCCTCAACATCTGTTCCTTTCTCAAAGTGAGTTTCTAAGTTTCACAACCATATAGAACAACCAGTGTATAACTGATTTACAAATTCTAACTTTCAGCTTATGCATCGAAATAAAGAAATTAAGTTTTCTTTGATTGAAGTAACATTCAATGGATATCGTTCCAGATTGAGTTGACTCCGAAGTACTGAATATGATGACAGACTTCTATATTCGTTCTATTCACTTCTATGTTCGTTCTCTTCGTCCTCTATGTTTGTTTTTTCGTCTTCGATTTTCCTCCTCTTCCTTATGTTCGTCCTATTCATCTGCATGTTCTCCTCTGCACCTTCATCTTCATGTTCGTCCTCTCCACCTTCATGTTCGTCCTCTGTATCTTCACCTTCATGCTCGTCCTCTGCATCTTCACCTTCATGCTCGTCCTCTGCATCTTCACCTTCATGCTCGTCCTCTGCATCTTCACCTTCATGCTCGTCCTCTGCATCTTCACCTTCATGCTCGTCCTCTGCATCTTCACCTTCATGCTCGTCCTCTGCATCTTCACCTTCATGCTCGTCCTCTGCATCTTAACCTTCATGCTCGTCCTCTGCATCTTCACCTTCATGCTCGTCCTCTGCATCTTCACCTTCATGCTCGTCCTCTGCATCTTCACCTTCATGCTCGTCCTCTGCATCTTCACCTTCATGCTCGTCCTCTGCATCTTCATCTTCATGCTCGTCCTCTGCATCTTCACCTTCATGTTCGTCCTCTGCATCTTCACCTTCATGTTCGTCCTCTGAACCTTCATGTTCGTCTTCTGAACCTTCATGTTCGTCCTCTCAACCTTCATGTTCGTCCTCTCAACCTTCATGTTCGTCCTCTGAACCTTCATGTTCGTCCTCTGAACCTTCATGCTCGTCCTCTGCACCATCATGTTCGTTCTCTTCACCTTCATGTTCGTCTTCTTCACCTTCATGTTCGTCCTCTTCACCTTCATATTCGCCCTCTTCACCTTCATGTTCGTCCTCTTTACCTTCTTGTTCGTTATCTTCATCTGCATGTTCGTTGCCTTCACACTCATAATCGTTCTCTTCACACATAATATATTCGTTTTATTCAACTTAATGTTCGTCTTCTTCACCTTCCTTGTCTTCCTCTTCACTTTCCTGTTCCTTCTGTTTACCTCTACGTTCGTCAATTTCGCACTCATGTTCGTTGTCTTCACCCCCATGTTCGTTCTCTTCATTTCGATGTTCGTCCTCTTCATCTCCTTATCTTCATGTTCGTTTTCTCTATTTTCATGTTCGTCCTCTTAATCTCTACGGTAATTCTCTACCTCGTCATGTTGATTCTCATTTTAATTTCTATCCCCTTCATATTGTTTTTATTCTCCTCACTGTTACTTTCATCATCTTCATTTTCATGTTTATCCTTATCATTAATACCAATTCTTTTCATTTTCAAGTTAATCTGTTTGTATTCATGATCACATCTATCATCTTATGTCAATTCCTCTTCACCATCATGTTCATTATCTTGAGTGGAATGTTTATTATCTTCATCTTCGTATCCAACCTCTTTATACTTGGCTTCATTTCTATTTTCAAATTCAGCGTCATTGTGCTCTTTCTAGTTCTGTTCTTCTTCATTTTGAGAGTCATTATCTTCATGCTCATCTTCAACTTGATATTCGTATTCATCTTCATAGCCTGCCATCTTCGTCTTCATATTCATTCTCATCATCTTCAGGTTCATCTTCTTCATTTTCATGTATTTATAGCCTATCCATCTTCATGGTCATCCTCTTTATCTTCCAATTCATTCTCTCATCTCCATTTTCACCTTCATTCTCTTCTCTTCAGTGTTTCTCAACTTCATTTTCTTATCATAAGCCTCTTCAGTTTCATCATCATTATACGCAGTCATAGCTGAATCATTATTCTTCTCTTCATTCCTCTTCACATTTTATAATCTCCATCTTCATAATCTTCAACCCGTTTTCTCCATCATTTACATTTTATTCATTTTCACTTCTATTTATATCCTTTTCATATTATCTTTTTCATCCTCCTCCTCATCATCACCATCATCACTATCAATATCAATATCAATATCAATATCAATGTATCAAAGATTAGGAGAATTTGTACTTTAAAAGCGAGGAACGTGGTTCACCAATAAAATTTACTAAATTTATCTGAAACATTGCCGTCGGACATGGAAATCACAGGTCGTTCTCACGAAAGTGAAAACTATGATAAGTACCAAAATAGAAGCAGTGACATAGAAATTTGGGATTTCTAAGATGTGAAACCAAGAAACCTTTGACTCCACCTTATAAATATCGGCACTCAGTGAAAGCGAAGAGGAAGAAGAGTGACCGAGCAGACTTTACAACATGGTAAGTGACTGTCGAACAATTTTTTTTATCAACATTTGAAAATGGCTTTATAAGCTGATAAGCATTCTGAATGGCTGAAGAAAAATACACAAACAATTATAAACTAGTTTTCTTAAACTTCTTAATCTTCTCTACGTCTTCTTTTAATTTAACATTTTATGAACTTAAAAATTATAATATTGTAATGTTGTAAACAATTTTTATTGTTATTTCCAATGAACTTAAAATTTATAGAATTCTTGATACCGGAAATGTAGTTCTTGCCATGTCTTCTGTCAATAGTTATCCATCTTCTTTTTTGTTGCCTCCTTTCTGTGTTAAAATATTACTTATAATTTATATACATGATAATCAACTTACTATAATTATTATCAGTCGTATAAATCGTGTCAGTGGTTCAGTCGGTCATGACATATAAAATCAATTAATCCATCTGTCCATCCATACAATCTTTCATGTACCAATTAATATCAATTCATCAATTAAACTAGTCATTAACTTAACTAATTCATTCTTTCACCACTTCAAAGATCCATTAATTAACCCATCCATTTCATTCAAAATATCCATTAATCAACTCACTCTAATATATTAATCAATACATTAAACTATTAATTAATTTAATTCGACTTATCTTATCTAGAAGTTAATCCAATCATTCATCCATTCATCCATCCATCCATCCATCCATCCATCCATCCATCTACCCATCTATTAATCCATTCATCAAACTATATATTCACTAGTCAAAAGCTCTGTCAATGCAGTCATCCATCTTTCCATTTTTCTTCCACCTATCCGTTCACTTGACCAATAACTTTTAAAATATTTCTCACTTTCCTCTTTTCTTTTTTCCTCTTTTCTTATTTTGAACTCTCTTATGTATTTCTGTGTCCATTCTTTCTTTTCATTCTTTGTACATCTCATGATTCGTCGCTTCATACACCATTCATATTAATTCATAATTCATTCTTTCGAATTTGTTTCTTCGTCTCTCCAATATTAATTTATGATTTCTCTATTGTTTCACTTTGTTGGTGATATTGATATCTAGGTCAATAAAATACATGCCACAACTGAATTAAGTAGCCGCCCACATGCAACGCTCGCACTTACACACGTCATTAACTGCAGTATATAGCAGTAGTCGCAATTATCCACTACCCCTAACGTAGGTATTAGTAAATGCTTTATCTTAAGATAAATATGGAAATTTCAGTAGAATTCTAACTGCTTGTAGCTACATAGCAAATCGTAATTGCGAAATTGTAAGCATAAAAATAATAAGTGAATATGGACCTAAGGACATCCTCGTTTTCATAGCTTGGCAAGAATTCGTTTGGAAGTGAATTACATCATCTTTGTTCCAGACTGACGTTCAGAATGTACGAAAAGTTTTCTCGTTGTTAGCTAATGCTCCTAGCTGAAAAAGAAAATACGACTTTCTACATATTTAACCATATTTTCGATCACTCTATTTTTAAAATATGATCTATATAAAAGATTGGTCATATAAATGTACAAATATTATCTTCATGACAATTTCATATTATGAAGAAGTTTTAAGTATTGAAATGCCTGAAAGGCAGATGGCTAATTTAAAGTGTTGAGCATTTAATTAATGAACTAACTGAAAGCTGACTGGATAACAAATTAACAAAATACAGTAGTAGACTGACTGAATATCACACAAAATGAGAATGACAGCCTGACTCTGAAGATGAATGAATTTTATTCAGGAACGATATAGCTTATTCACTCAGAGGTTGACTGCATAGCATAACAAAATAATGATACACTGACTGAAGGGTTAAGAGAATACCATATCAAAGTAATGACACGATACAGACTGATTGAACACCATATCAAAACAATGATACATTGACTGAGATGCTGACTGAATACCATATCAAGTGAATAATACACTGATTGAGAGACTGACTGAATACTAAATGAAATCAATGATACACTGACCTAAAGACTGACTGAATACTATATCAAATCAATGATACACTGACTGATAGACTGACTGAATATTAAACGAAATCAATGATACACTGACCGAGAGACTGCCTGAATACTATATCAAATCAATGATACACTGACTGAGAGGCTGACTGAATACTATATCAAATCAATGATACACTGACTGAGAGGCTGACTGAATACTATATCAAATCAATGATACACTGACTGAGAGACTGACTGAATACTATATAAAATCAATGATACACTGACTGAGAGGCTGACTGAATACTATATCAAATCAATGATACACTGACTGAGAGACTGCCTCAATACTATATCAAATCAATGATACACTGACTGAGAGACTGACTGAATATTATATCAAATCAATGATACACTGACTGAGAGGCTGACTAAATACTATATCAAATCAATGATACACTGACTGAAAGACTGACTGAATACTATATCAAATCAATGATACACTGACTGAGAGACTGCCTGAATATCATATAAAATCAATGATACACTGACTGAGAGATTGACTGAATACCATAAATCAAATCAATGATACACTAAGTGCTGACTAAGTACCATGTTATATCAATGATACACTGAGATGTTGACTGAATACCATATGAAGATGATAAAACACTGATTGAGACACATACTGAATACCATATCGAAACAATGATACACTGAGAGAAATATTTACTGAATACCATATGGAAACAATGATACAATCATAAATTGACTGAAAGACTGATAAAAAATACCGTATAAATAGAATTACACGCTGATTAAAAGAATAACTGAATACCATATCAAAACAATAAAATTATGCAACGACTATATGAGCCGTTCAGAGCAGAAGTGGTGTAAGTAATGAGGGTTAAAGTAAACATTCTGTAAAATACAGCGCAAAGTAGCAATTAATATTCAATTTATTTAAACTATTAGTAGTCAGTGGATAATAAGAAGGACATATTAATTGCTACTTTGCGCTGTATTTTATAGAATATTTACTTTAAACCTCATTACCCAATTTTGACTTACACCACTTTTGCTCTGAACGGCTCATATATAAGGAGAATGACACAGCGACTGAAAAGCTGACTGAATACAATATCAAAACAATAATATTCCGACGAGATTCGACTGAATATCATATGTAAACAATGGACGATACAATAACTGAAAGGTTACTGAATACCATATCAAAAATAATGATACAATGACTGAGAGACTGACTAAATACATATTTTTTTTTTAGTTGATTATATTTAACGACGCTGTATCAACTACTAGTTTATTTGGCGTCGATGGAATTGGTGATAGTGAGATGGTATTTGGCGAGATGAGGCTCAGGATTGACCATAGATTACCTGACATTCGCCTTACGGTTGAGGAAATCTCGAAAAAAACAACCAATTAATCAGTCCAAGCGGGAATCGAACCCGCACCCAAGCGCAACTGTGCATTAGCTGGCAAGCGCCTTAGCCGACTGAGCTGGTTGCCTAATACCATACCAAGGCAATGATACACTGAATGAGAGACTGACTGAATATCACAGCAGAAGAAAGTGATACTCTGATGAGATTTGACTATATCATACCAAAACTATGACATATTGACTTAAGGGCTGAATGAATACAATATTAAAAGAACGAACTCTGATTGAGGGACTGACTGAATACCGTATGAAGGGAATGATTGACTGAGTAAGAGGCCAACTGAAGAACATTTTACCAGAATTATAGATTGACTGAAGAGCAGACTGGCAATCTGAAAGTCTGACAATTACAGATAGGCAGGTTGATAGATTAACTGAATAACAGATTGACAGAATAATAGTCTGAATGAAAGAATAAGTGACATGCTGACTACAGCACAGAATGGACGGTAATTCTATTTTACCAACAGTTTCCATTAAACTTTTCGAATACATTTTGCTTAATTTGAAGATGTTAAGTGCCTTTCAATATCGTTATCATGCTTCTCTTCCCCTTTCTCATGCTGTTTTGGGCACATATTATACATCTAACCATTTCGATTTTTCAAACAAATTAGTATTCTTTTTCTCTTATATCTTTTCGATGTTTTTGATCTTGATTTGACAAGTTGCAACTTAGATCTGGCCTATGAATCTTTGCAGGAATAGATTTGATACAGGCAAGTTATTCCAGATTGTTAAGAATTAGGTAAATTGTACAGACAGATAGATTTGAAGAAGATGAATAGATAGAAATGATAGATGTAAAGATAGAAGAAGTGTCAAGGACAGTATTTTTCTGTTCTGAAGAATATGGACAGCATGTGTTTGTCAAAATATAAAAATGCATATTTACTGGCCCTTTGCTTCATATGATGAAAAGTTTGCCTTGCAGGTATCCATTTGCTTACTGCTCGTGGCGTGTCTGTTGGTGACTTCGCAATCAGCTGCCCGAGATCTCGACCCGGATCCGAAGCCCCGGACTTTCGGACCGCTCATCAGTACCTTCAGCAACATTGGAGACGCACTGCTGTCTGGTCTAGGGAATCTCTTCGAGACGGAGGCGGAGGCGGAGGTGACGGGAGGCCACTACGCACCCTCTTTTCCGTATCCTCAGAGACCGTTCTTCAATCCTTATTATGGACACTTCAACTATTATGGAGCCTATGGACCTTTCATGTACCCTTACGGGTACCCGCCTTATGCGTTTCCCTTCTTTCGGAACGCGAGAAAAAGAGGAACTGATTTACCATCAAAATAGAATTACAAGATTGAAATACTGCGTGATAATAAATGAGGACTACACGGCAAGAAGGATGAATAAGCATTCGAGCTCATGATGTTCCTTGTGTTTTTCTTGCGCGGAGGAAGGAGCGACAACCAAGGAGTTATTTCTCCTCTACTCTACTAGTAACCCGCAGCAAAGAGTTCGCAATTCATTAGTACCACAGTCTAGTATATACAGTCACGAAGCTCAATACGTAGGGAATATGCATCCATAGACAGTTGCTAACAACTAGGATCGCTACTATCGCCTCATCACAGACAATGCGAAATAGTACCGGCACAGTCTATTGTTCCTAATACCCTCAACAACTCAAGCTTCGTGACTGTATATAATAGACTGTGTTAGTACTTTGTTACGATGCAGTCATAGGGTCTATGTTATTTAATGCATTCAACTTACGATATTAATTAACTTAATAACTACTAGAGTAATATAAATTGTAAGAGAAGAGAATGAATGATCGAGTTAAAGAAGAAAACCAAATAAATTATTATAATATAGCCTAAAAGCTATTTAAATCAAGCCTAAGCCTTTAATAAGCATAAATTCTTAAGGAAAAAATATTAATATGTTTTAGGTGCTTTGATACAATATTAATCCATAATGTAATAAAGAGGCACTAGGTACTGGCATAAAAAATAAATTCACATATAAAAACAAAAGTTCATTGGTTGTTGAAATTATAGGCTTACTTCCTCTTATGAGGAAACTTGTGAAATATTCCTTTGCAGCAGCTAAATTACATTATAGAAAGTATTCTTATAAGGTAAGGGTGTTCAAATCTGGCATGGGAGAAATACCAGTGTGTTTGAAAGCATTCATTTAATTAATACCATTGCTTTCAGAATGTTATCCAAATATTACAGTACGCTACTATGTTTAAAACAATATTTACACAAGTACTATTTTAACTCTAAATTATAATCTCAACGCGCAACAATAATAGGCTACACATGTCTGTAATTATTATACGTGAACGATGCAACAGCTAAAGAATCAAATTACTACGTATAACACATTGTAATGGGACTGTCTTACTTACTTACTTACTTATGGCTTTCAGAGAACCCGGAGGTTCATTGTCGCCCTCACATAAGACAGCCATAGATCCCTATCCTGAGCATGGTTAGTCCAGTTCCTACCATCATATCTCACCTCCCTCAAATCTACTTTAATATTATTGTCCTTCCATCTACAAATTTGACTCGCATCGTAAACAGACCGCCATGCTTTCTACTTACATCTGTCGACGGTCGCTTATCCTACATATAATCTCCTGTTAGCCTCACTTCAGTACTAAAATACAATGTGTCAGAAATTTCCAAGTGCAGCAGCAAGTTACTTAAGAGCAATATTATTTATCTGATTCTCTTCACGAGGACTAGTGAACAACACATTCCTCCCATTCTTTAAGTATATCCGATCCTATCGGATTTAAGATATTTTTGGGTCTTAGTAAGAGGAACATAATGTTCAGAATGAAAGGAAAGTTGTGAAAGATCTCTTATACGCTCGTTCAGGTACTACAGAACTCTCTCAAGTCTACAGGTATGTCACCTAAAGATCAACGAGGCAAACATCATAATCATCACAACAAAAAATCTGACGATGTCTTCGAAAGTGTGCTCAACCACATTAAATCATTCAAGGGAAGAAAAACCATTATGGTCAGTTAAAAAGTGATCAAATATTATATCTTCCCAATCTCAACATTAAAAAAAGTATGAAAATGTGTCTTATGAATACTAAAGAAAGATTTTCAGCACCAGATTTAACATATCATTTGGATATCCACGCAGTGACATTTGCAATACTCGTACATGTGACAAGCTTCAGGCTGATCTCAAAGTTTATGAAAATTAATTCTCTGATAACATTGTGTCTTTTCATCCTGTACGTGAACTATACTATGCACTCGTATACTCGTACAATGACACTGTATTCGCTTTGTTTCTGTGTTTACGGCTAGGTCCGGTCTGCCTTCTAAACTTCATACAATATGAGGCTGAATGTTCCGGTAAATCTATTCATCCTTTTTGTCGTGTACCGTTCAAATGTTACTGTTTATTCAAGGTAGAGAAAAAGTGACAGAGATTCAGGATGAAAACTGTCCTAAGTCATTCTTCTCCTTAAGCCGATATTCAGAGGTTTGGAAGAAGCTCACATTGAGTTTCATCTCTTATGTGGCTATGGAAGTTATCTGTTAAAATATACGATAAAGCTTTTGTCTAAATGTATTAACAGAATTATCTTGATAAAATATTACAAAAATTCATGTGTCATTATTTACACATACATTTCTAGGTAAATGTATGCACTTCACTGTAATTAATGATGAAAGTATTTATTTCTTAAGAGTTTAAGAGGGAGAATAATATAGTAGCTGATACGGCCTATCACTTAGGAATATTTTTATGGTGATCACTTTCACTTCTTAAATGTAAACTAAATTTGTAAATACCTAGTTGACAAGTTTCAGCTTAGTAGTAACCATCTTCAAGTGATTTTAAATTTTTTATTGGATGGAGATACAGCCCAGTTACTTTATGGTGACAGCTCGTCGACGCGAGAGAGGAGAAGGTTCGAGTGTGGAAGGGAGATCAATCCGAGACGGAGGAAGCGTTTTGTAGATGGAGGGAGGGAAATACAGTCATATTAGAAATGAGTCTCACGTTGCTCTCTCGCACGTTGCAGTGTCTGCATAATTCTGAGCTCCAGTCACTGTGTTCACTTCATACTCCGGAACAATAGTCACTAATAAACACTAAAGAAGTAAACTAATATGGAAATACAATGAGCAGCAGTTCGGAACAATAATAAACACTAAAGAAGTAAACTAATGTGGAAATACAATGAGCAGCAATCGAATCACTATATTTAACAGTTAATCACTAATTAACAATGAAATATACTCATGCGGAAATGTTCATAAGTGCTTCATTGTTACCTTTCCCATAATCATCATCATCATCATCATCATCATCATCATCATCATCATCAATGTAAATTATGGGGCGGTCTTCTTCCCTGTACTTCTTTATTTTCCTCAAATACTGCAAATTTTTGGCCCTAATGCTGTGATGCTCCACCAGAGTTTGGTGATTTTTTTTTTTTCTTTTTCAAAGAAATCCTAATTTTAAAGTAACTTTCCTCAAAGTCGAGATACCTCCCTGAAAGTCGATAGTCTTTCAATTTCAATAATATTTTTTTTTAAGCGTGGGGCGCCATTTCTGTGAAATATAGAACTTGTGTATGGTTCGCCTTATGACAGCTTCATTAAAGTTGTCCACAGTTGATTTTGGCCCCGATCAATATCTTTCTTTACTTGGAGCACTAAAGGAAACTGAAGCTCAGGAATCAATGTCTTTAGTCTCTCTTATTATTTGGCTAATACTGCTCACGGACACAGCGGTAACCTCTGCTACAAGTTTTTCAACATTTGTTACGTTTTTTTCTTCCGACGCTATCTTCATAAAGCGCTACACGTTGCTCACGACTTCTCGCGACTGCGAATGCAATACCTGACCTTACAGTTTGCTTCTAACAGGCACCATTTTCACAAACAGAAAATAACAGTGAATCTAGACAATAAATACTACATACTAAACAATACAAAACAGAAGCACTACAACTATTTATGTAACTAAATGTACTTAACAAACACACTAAATTGCAATACACAAGACAGTGGTGGTGTAGTACGTCCTTAGCGCGACTGTACGCCCATACTAACGCTCCCGAGATGTGACCGCTAACGCAGCCAGGGGAAGACTAAAATGAACACCCCTTCGAACAAATAGTGAACTCGCCCAAACCACTGCGTCGCCAGGCCAGAGCTGTCACCATAAAGTAACTGGCCTGTACTTAAATTACGTAATTTACTTGACATGTTCTATAAAATATTGTACTATTATGTAAAACTATATAATCCAGGAAAGGACAATATTTATAATAGCTGTTGGCAATATTACCCAAATATAGAATTTTTTGTTTTGTTTATTTTAATGTGCACATAAGATTTTTAAAGTTTTAACATTAAATATTGTAACCTGAAGATACACTAAAGATAAAGGCAAAACTTTTCCGAAATAAACTCAGTATTTTGATGAGTTATTAGACTGAATTTATCAAATAAATACACAAGTGTAAAATACAATTATAACTTATAGTTTATCGGACCACAAAATTAATATTAAAATATTTTATCAAACACTTTCAGAAAGAGTTTTAATACTGCTAACTATAGGCCTACAGAGTATTTAGGCTCATTCTATTCAGGGCGGTATGAGAAGAGACTGTCTACTGAAGGAATAGTGAACGAGGAAAAAAGTTCGGGGCAGAAGATGATAACAGATGATTGACAACATTAAGATATATGGATTATTTCCGGACACTAAGAGGACGGCGAAAAAGAGGGGAGGTTGAAAAATGCTGGGTTTGTAGTGAAGGGCCTGCCATTTTCCACATGATGAATATGTACTTTGGTGATATGAAATGGAGGAAAGAATAGAATGAAATTAAGAACGTTGATGGAATGATGATATTAATGCTGATGGAAACGGAATAACACGGAAGTATCCCTCTTCTGTTGTCCAGCACATATCTGTAGAGTCAACGTCGGTTATCGAATTCCAAATTCTCGGAACCAGCACTCCAGCACTGAACTACTGGAGAGGTAAAACAGATTAGTGCTATATACTGTAAACTTTCCTTTCATTCTGAACATTATGTTCCTCTTACTATGACCCAAAAATATCTTAAGTCCGATACAGATCGGATATACTTCAAGAATGCGGGGAATGTGTTGTTCACTAGTCCTCGTGAAGAGAATCAGATAAATAATATTGCTCTTAAGTAACTTGCTGCTGCACTTGGGAATTTCTGACACATTTTATTTGTAGTACTAAAGTGAGGCTAACCGGAGATGATATGTAGAATAAGCGACCATCGATAAATGTAAGTAGAAAGCATGGCGGTCTATTTACGATGCGAGTCAAAATTGTATTCGTTAATACCATTGGTTTCAGAATGTTATCAAATATTACAGTACGGTACTATGTTTAAAACAATATTTTCACAAGTACTATTTAAACTCTAAATTCATAATCTTAATGTGCAACAATAATAGGTTACACATGTCTGTAATTACTATACGTGTACCATGCAACAGGTAAAGAATCAAATTACTACGTATAACACATTGTAATGGGACTGTCTCACTTGCTTACTTATGGCTTTTAGAGAACCTGGAGGTTCATTGCCGCCCTCACATAAGCCCTCCATTGGTCTCTATCCTGAGCAAGATTAATCCAGTCTCTACCAACATATCTCATCTCCCTCAGATCCATTTTAATATTATCCTCTCATCTAAGTCTTGGCATTCCCAAAGATCTTCTTCCCTCTGGTCTCCCAACTAACACTCTATATGCATTTCTGAATTCGCCCTTACGTGCTACATGTCCTGTCCATCTCAAACGTCTGGATTTAATGTTCCTAATTATGAAGGTGAAGAATACAAGGCGTGCAGTTCTGCGTTATGTAACTTTCTCCATTCTCCTGTAACTTCATCCCTCTTAGCCCCAAATATTTTCCTAAGCACCTTATTCTTATACACCCTTAACCTCTATTCCTTTCTCAAAGGGAAAGTCCAAGTTTCACAACCATACAGAACAGCCGGTAATATAACTGTTTTATAAATTCCAACTTTCAGCGTCTTTGAGAGCAGACTGGATGACAAAAGCTTCTCAACCGAATAATAATAGACATTTCCCATATTTACTCTGCGTTTAATTTCGTCCCAAGTGTCATTTATATTTGTTACTGTTGCTCCAAGATATTTGAATTTTTTGACCTCTTCAAAGGACTGGTACTGTCTACGAGCCATATTTTATGCGTGTACGTATGCAATCATGCAATCATGCAATCATGCAATCATAGTCATGGTTGCAAATCATCTTTCAAGATAATTAACATATTTAAAATATACTAAATTAATTGTAAAATGTGTGTCCACTTGACTTAGGCTATGTACACTCATTGAATAACGATCAGTGATACTGTTTTTTAAGCAGAAGATAAAACACCAAGTAAGGTATATTTAATAATGTGCAACCATATGATAAATTATATAATAAAATAAAATTGTAGGCCTATAAATCCTGTCACTTTCCATAAGCAGGTTTGATATATTGAAAAACTATTGAATGAGTATTATGAATGAAGAACATCCAGGATGATGAGTCAAATTTCCAACACCCACACTTGAAATGAATATTAATACCATGAAAAAAAATATGTTTAATTTAACGACGCTCGCAACTGCCGAGTTATATCAGGTCACCGATGTGCCGGGATATTGTCATACAGGAGTTCTTTTGCATGCAAGTAAATCTACTGAAATGAGCCTGTCGCATTTAAGCACAGTTAAATGCCATCGACTTGGCCGGAATCGAACCCGCAACTTCGGGGAACTGAAGGCCTTGATACCATAATTCGTGACGAATTTAAATTAGGGGAAACATGTATTCAATTGTTCGTAACCATTTGAACAATCAACCATAATATCACAAGTGCTGATACTTTTTCGGTAATTTAATTCGATTAATTATATTATGATTAAAAATATGAAATTATAATCTAAATTAAATTTCAATAAAAACTATTTTCCACGTGTTAAATTCGTGTAGATAATTTCTATGCGAACAATTGGATCCTATTGCACGAATCTAACTATTTCTCATGCTAAAGCAAAGATTATGAACACACCAGCCTTCTGCAAATATAAAATTCATGAGTACGGGAATATGGGGCAGGACGGGAAAGGGGGGCAGGACGGGGTAGGGGGTCAGGACGGGGTATAGCCTCTTTCTTCCCAACAAGTAGTGCAATCTACCGAATATTTTTTTAGAACTTCGTCAACTCATGTAAATATATCATCACACAACACTTACTGCCATTCCTTGCATCTGTTGTATGTTATTCGGTTGCTGCATCATATTGTATCATTCATTTGCAACGTTAAAGTGTTCTCTTGTCACACGTAAGTAGAAATGCGATTTATTTAGATAATCTATTTTAATGTCATATTATAGAGTGCTTACCTGGCTTTTAATTCCGAAACTTTCTTAAATTTCGTGCGTTATTTTTCCTGCCAATATCTCATAACTTAGAAATTGTGACTGTGGGGCAAAACGGGGTGGGGCATAACAGGGCAGTACGTCCTGCCCCACGTCATATTTAATTAAATTTCACCTCCTGTAATGGGTTGTTCGTTCTGTTGTTTGTCAGGAGAAGGTTGGATTAGATGCGTATCATGTCTGAAATGGGCTCACAATTGTTGCGCAGGAGTAGACAGTGAAGACGAGGATGCCACGCACATTTGCGTATTTTGCGAATGACTTTTCTCAAGTAAACTTGTAAAATGTTGTAGTATTCACACTTTCAGTATATAATTTTTGTCACTTTTGCCATTTAATTATTACAAAAAATAGATATCCCTTTTTGCCCCGGGGCAGAACGGGGCAAAACACACATTTCGAAAAACTAATTTATTTTAAGGTTATAATGACAGGATTTCACTCGAAGTGCATATTTTTTTTTTTACTTGTTTACAGAGTAATAAAAGCATATATGTCATAAAACCCATACATTTACATTATTTGATACCAAATAAAAGCATTCAAACATTAACTACCCCGTCCTGCCACATGTTCCCCTATACATTTGAGGTTATAATATCGTACAATTTTATAATTCAGACATATAAGTAACAGTATTTTGTACATGAATAATTATCAATTATAATCATGATGATTCAAAGTCCATTGTATTTTACGAGCTTGTAATTGTTCTATGTATTTTACGCAGGGTCACTAATAATGCTCTGGATGTTCATTGTGCAGTCATTATTTATGGTTATGTTGTGGTGACGGTGTATTTCATTTTGTAGCGAACATTTTGAGTCGAAAGGTTGAATGACATTGTAACTGAAGATATATCTGCAAAGTCATTAACAGCGAATTATTCTCATACAAAAATCAAATTAAATATTGATCATAGCTATCAGCATACATATATTTAGCATGTTGTAATTCTGTTTGTATTATAACATAACATGTATAATTTTATATTTGTATCCTTGTGAACCATATGTTAATTAATTTGCATATTCATTTCAACGTCAGTAATAATTTAAATAACTTCAATATGGCAACAGCTACATAATCATGAAATATTCCGACAATTAATGTATTCGATTTAGGTTGCGCCATAATATTTTACATTGATGATTAATTTTAATATTCAGTGTGTGCACAGCGATCGTTTTTATAATTAATGTAAACAAACAGAATTCATATTTAAGAGTATATATATATATATATATATATATATATATATATATATATATATATATATATTTTATGCAGTTTCACAATGAACACTATGAACGTATTTGTGATTAATTTGTAACTACATAATACAACACATTTTTAATTATGTAATCTTAACTTCATTATACACATTGTAGGTTTCAGTGTACATTTATGTAATTTTTACATCTTACTTGATATCGTATACCCAATGTCTGAAGATGCCACAAAGGCGAAAACATGTACAAAATAAATGTATGTAATGTAAACTACAGTATTTTAGTATCACATTTGTTATGGTAAGTCATATGACTGGTTTATGAATTGATGACTTTATTTATTAAAATGTATCTAAAATCGTTTTCCACTTTTCTTTTTATATTGTTCTACAGAGGGGTCCATAACTTTCACCAGATTTTCGAATGAATTCGTGACTCAAAAAAAGATAAAGAACCACTGTCCTAGTGGGATTGACAAGCATATTTGTAACTACATTTCAATATATGCCTTTTAAAATCAGAAAGTTATATTTATAATATATTTACACTATCTACACAACAAAATGTTTTGCTTCATGAATTTTCTTTTATGTTTCTGACAATCATATTTAATTACATAATGCCAAATTACCTTTTCAAATTAGAGAGTTGTTTTTACAATTTATTTACATTATTTAAACAACGAAATACCATTATAATTTTGCTTTATGTATTTCCTTATATGATTTGTTTTCTGTGTTTTGCAATAAGCAGAGAATTGTCTGAAACAATAGTTTACTTTCCTAAAACAATTTAACATATCACTACTAAATAATTATTATCAATAATTATAAAACAATAACTAAAATAATTACTAAGATCCTTTAAAATCGGGAAATAAAAAATTTATAATATAATTTAATAAACCCTGATACACAAGGTACAACAAAAATCTATTATTATAAATTAATAAAATAACCCTCATTTACGACGGATTGCTATAAAATTTCTATTAGTTGCATACAGTCATCTCCAACAGTATCATTATAATTATATTCAAGCATGTCTGGTGTTGTAATGTGACTCAACGTTATAATATATATATTTTTTTACTATAACAAAGTGTCCACATACTAAGCATCTGGCACGTTCGACAGTTTGAATAGAAAGAAACCGTTACTCTCATTGGGAATCTTGAATAATTTTAAATGTAGTGTCGGTACTTGTTCTGTTCTCTTTGTAAATAGGTCTCTTAATGTAGGATAAAGTATTTCAATCGCCAGTAATTTTGTACCTAGATAATCATTCTACGTACAATTTGTACTTCAGCAACTAATACTTTCTTTGTTCTTATATTATACGATAAATTGTCCAGTCTTTATTAATCAAGTAATGTTTTAGTACTTTGATTTTATTGTAACTGTAAATTTAATATTGATTGTAAATTTAATTTCAATTGTATTCTTGATATTGTAGTTGCAATCCCCTGATAGAGGGGAAAAGAAGGCCTGATGACCTTATCTCTACCAGATCTATACTAATAATAAATCTGTAGCCGAAATTTTTCTGGTAATTTTCGATTTTCCAAAAATAATTGGTCCTAACATAATTAACCACCCTGAAACCGAAAATCGCATTTTTGAAATTTTTGTTTGTATGTCTGTCTGTATGTTTGTTACCTTTTCACGCGATAATGGCTGAACCGATTTATATGAAAATTGGAATATAAATTAAGTTCGTTGTAACTTAGATTTTGGGCTATATGGCATTCAAAATACTTTATTTAAAAGGGGGGTTATAAGGGGGCCTGAATTAAATAACTCGAAATATCTCGCTTATTGTTGATTTTTGTGAAAAATGTTACATAACAAAAGTTTCTTTAAAAATGATTTCCGATAAGTTTTATTCTTTACAAAATTTGGATAGGACTAATATTTAATGAGATAAATGAGTTTTAAAATTAAAATAACGCCATCTAAGACGGTGCAATGAATTAAGGACAAATGACTTCGTCTATAAGGGGCCTTGGCCAACAACAATCGAAACAGGGGCCTTGGACATCAACAATCGAAAGCTATTAAACGTAGCCTACAGAGAATGTTTCTGTGTGGGTATGAAGTCATATCAGAAGCTAAATTAACCGATTTGTATAATTAATTATTATTTCACCATTGGAAAGTGTAGTTTCTCTAGATGGACATAATGCTATAATGTTATTACAGTAACGTCTGAGTAAATCGAGGACAGGTAAGATTAAAATAGCTTCTTATGCACAGAAAATTTGATGGACTATTTTGTACATTCGTTTTTTGTATTTCTTAAAATAATATTTATGTACACTCATTTTAATATCAGAGAATTAACGAACAACGAGAGTGTATTGATTTAGTATGCAGTAATAATACGTTAGCTTAGCAATCCATTATTTTATAATTCAAATTTTAACTATGCTCAATTTAATTGTGTTAAAATACATAAAATATATAGGCAATAAATGCAATGCAAAAAAAAAAATGGGTAATAAGCGAAGCAGATTATCTTGCGCTGTTGTAAAAGTTGTTCCCTGGATCAAACGTCCTATTTTAATTATGTAATTACTTCATATTTATTTCTAACAGGTGCAGCGGAGCGCACGGGTACGGCTAGTTAAATAATAAAAAAAGAACGAACGAAGGAAAGAAAGGAAGAAAGTAAGATAGGAAGAAAGGAAGAATTAAAGAACTAAATAAATAAATAAATAAACGAAAAATAGAAAGAAAGAAAAAAGTACCGGTAACTAAATAAGTAACTGAGTAATAAATAAGTAAATGAATTAATGAATGCGCGACACTGTCTGTTTACATTTGCAACAGGTTTCCAGCTCCCGCCCACCAGCCAGCTACACGGGCGTCCAAAGTGCAAAATGCCCAGTGTGAACACGTCTGGTCTATGCATAAATGCAACAAACAAATATGACAAAAGCGACTGTCATACAATTTTTGTTAATTATATATTTTTTCAGCATACATGATATAATGTTAATTCTTTATTATAGATAATAATAATAATAATAATAATAATAATAATAATAATAATAATAAATTATTTTATTTTATCTTGCAGAGTGAAAGCCTTAAGGCCTTCCCTTCCACTCAACTAGATCTGCAATTAATACAAATGCATAAGTATTAATAATAATAATAATAATAATAATAATAATAATAATAATAATAATAATAACAATAATAATAATGATAATAATAATAATAATAATAATAATAATAATAATAATAATAATAATAATAATAATAATAATAATAATAATAATATGAAATACTACTTTTGAAACAACTTTATCTAAGTTACCAGTTAATCTGAATACATTAGAAATATAAAGATAATTACTTAGGACTATCATTTATGAAGTAAAAATACAAATATTTAGATATTTAAATATAATCACTGTTCAACATATGAAGAGAAAATCAATTTACTAAATTAGTCTGAAAAAACTCAAATTATTTATTATTCCTTATGAGTATTACATTTAAGAGCGAATGCAATTTGTTATGCCTGTTGAATTAGGTAATTGTGCACTTTAATTTTGAAATATGATACCGTCCGACAAGTTCTAATATTGGCAGGAAGAAGATTCCAGATTCGAGAGATGTACATTGTGAATGATTGAGAATAACAGCATGTTCTGTGCTTAGGTATGAGAATAATAGTTTCTTGTTGAGACCGGGTGCCAAAGCTATGAAGAGATAAGAGATTCTGAAACCGTCATAACAGGTAAGATGGACAAGCAGTGTGCATGATTTGATACAGCAGCGAGAGTGAATGTAATTGAAGGGTTCAGAGCCATAGTGGGCCAAGCGCCATTTATTAAAAACGAATAAAGCAAGGGTTAAAGTTAAGTGAATGCCATAGTTTAATGAAGATTGACATTTCATTTAGTTTCAATGTGTATACTTTATATTACTTGCTATATGT